>NW_025765352.1:148744-190836 GCF_003918875.1 Haliotis rubra | reverse complement strand
GTATTCTTATTTGCAACCCTTGGGACCGTCGTGTCCTCTATTTTGGAAATACCGGACAGTATCATCTACCATTCACCGTCCACTAGCTACAACCCTCCACTGGGAGATACCTTGGGAAGCCTGACTGATGAACTGGGAGGGGGCAGCAGCATTCAAACCTTTGTCTCGGCAGGACCCAGAATCATGGCTACAAGCTGCGTCATCCTCAATCTGACGGCAGAGGGGCATCAGCAAAAGTCCGGGAGTGCTTTCATTCGTCACAGGGGTGAGCCAACATGTCAACTTTGACATGAAGAACCTCTCGTCTGTCAGAGGGATCAAGCCAACATCACTGTCCTGCGTGCCCACACCGCATCATTCGCGGAGGACTTCGCCATCTGGCCTCACCCACCCAGCTATGATCTTCGATACGCCACCTGCACTCTACCTTTGTTCTCCAACAATCCAGAGGTCACCGACATGACGCCCAAGCCCGTCCCTCGAAAAAGAATACCTCCCAAGACCACTCCTGCCAAGACTTCTCCAAAGAAGAAGAAGAAGAAGGAGGAGAGACCCCCACCAAGGCCTCCACCGAGAAGGCACCCCTTCCCAAGGCACCCACCAAGAAGACGTCACCTCCCAAGGTGACCCTTGCCACGGCTTCTCCAAAGAAACAGAAGAAGAAGCCAAACAAGGAGGCCCCCACCAAGACACCCACCAAGAAGACGTCACCTCCCAAGACACCCACCAAGAAGGCACCCACAAAGCCTAAGAGTCTCAAAGCACCCCAGACTCCCAAGAAACAGTTGGGATTTCTGACTTGTGGGAGAACTATCAACAAGCCATCCGTGCTATGGTTGAAGAGAGCGAGAAGGGTCAAGGGATCAGTCCTGCTAGCCCCAAAGAGATACCCCAGGAAGAGTTACCTCCAGATCTTCAAGAATTGTATGATCTACTCCCGATGCCTGTGACCATGGAAGCAGAGCAGACAGCTCCAGAGATGGCTCCAGAGACGACTCCAGTGATGGCTTCAGTGACGGCTCCAGAAGAGCCAGAGGGCATCATCGACATCCCTATGTTTAACGATGAAAATCATTTTCATCCAGGACAAATGGACTTTTTTCGGTGTTCTACCTGCAATCCCGATGATCACCTGAACTGGTGGTGATCTGTTGATGTACTGTTGTTGATCTGTTAATGCATCATTATTGTTCATCTGTTCGCCATGTTTTGTTCCTCAATAAAATGTGAATTCCATTTCAAAGGGTTGAGTCTTCTATATCTTCAGGGATCTTAGCTCTTGGAGGTCATTTCCGGTGCAACCCGCAGGGTGGTAAGACGTGTGTCAGTATGTCAGGGACTATGTCAGGGACACTGTCAGGGTCAGACCTGGTGGAGGCCATGGTCACCCCACTCACGTTACGTCATCCCTTTACCATGTTGATTGCAGGCCCCACAGGGTCGGGTAAAACATCGTTTGTCAAAGACTTCATGGAACATGTGTTTCAACCGGGGATCCTTGATCTTCCACCTCAGGGGATCCTGTGTGTGTACAGTGAATGGCAACCCATGCATGAGGACTTGGAAGTCCATACTTCGAGGTTAGGGATACCCCTGACGTTTGTGCAACCCATGGGGGAAGCCAACACTCAGTTACCTGCAGGGTCTGGGGGTAAGGCAGAGGAAGGTTTGCCTACGCACCATTGGTTGATCATTGATGATTTGCTGGGCGACAATACCAAAGAGGAAGAAGCCGAGGTCCTGCGATGGTTTACCAAGAAAAGTCATCATCGCAACACGTCCGTGTTGTACTTGACGCAAAACCTCTTTGCTTCATCGCCTCATCATCGCACCATTAGTTTAAATGCCCACTACATGGTGCTGTTTAAAAACCCGAGGGACGCCTCGCAAATGGATCACTTGGCCAGACAAATCTTTCCAGGACAGACGGTCCCTTCCTTCAGGGAAGCCTATGAGGGATGCCACTTTGGCTCCTTATTCCTATCTGTTTCTGGACTTGAAACCTACCACAGTCAAAGAGCACCGTGTACGGTCCCATCTTTTTTGCTAACCCCACCACCCTTTACATTCCCAAGTCGTGATAAATAGAGATGATCGTCTACCCTACGGTCAGTTGACCCAGAGCTGCCATGGAAGACAGACGGAAACAGACCCAGCCTCGCAAACGTGCTGTTGCCACAGGGTTGTTTAAACCGATCCATAAAACACTCCTGACCACCTTGGGTCGTGATCCCACCGAACAACATCGGTCGGTTGTGCAACGGTTGTACAAAAGTCCAAGTGCTTCTCCTCCCTCTGCTTCCTCCTCCAAACAAAGACGTTCCTTAAAGCAGATACCCTAAGTAGGAAGTACACCACCCGATTGGTGTTGCCTGCTCCTTTAGTATGTATGCTGGGATTCATACAGCTCCCCATGGTGGATGAAGAAGAAGAAATAAGCCAAGTCTCTGCTCACCCTGTCCAGGTGGGTGTGTTTGACCGTCCTCTTGTCGTGGGTGAACAGGAAGCACACCATCTGGCTGGTTTTGATACCGTGTATACGTCTACTCGGATGCGGTGGAAGATCAAATCGTGGGGGATACCATGGCTCCCTTACTGATGTATGTCCCCGTGTCCCGTCAGATGATGGAAGACAGCTTCGTGATAAAAACCCCTCAGCACCTACGCTGCATGGGATTGCATCAGGGAACCACGGATGCCATTCGAATCTATTTAACGGATGACATAGGACATCTCGTGCCATTCCAGACTGGGAAGACCATCGTGACACTTCATTTCCCTCCCCTCGTCTGTGTACGTACTGAGAATCAGCATGGTAGGACACCAGTGTATCAGGCACCGCGGCGGCAGAAGCTTGGGTGGACAGCAGCAAGAAGGCAGCTTAACCGTGTACCGAGGACGCATTTATCAACGAGGGAGAGGTTTTGGTAACATCTTGGGAAACTTGGGACGTTCAGCTCTCTCCATCCTCAAGACGGTGGGAAAATCAGCTCTCAAAACAGGCGTCAAGATGTTGCCGGGATTGGTGCAAGATATCAGTTCAGGACACCGAAGTGTGGGGGACAGTTTGAAACATCATGGGAAACAAGCCTTACTTGCCACCTTGCGACAGCATCCACCACCAGGATCACCCGCTCGCAAAAGAAAACGGAAACAGGCCGTGGGATTCACCAAGAAACGTAAACCATTGTTTTGAGAGAAAGAGATAAAGACCCACCCCGGTGGGAAAGGAGTTCAGTTCAACACCAGACACCGTATGGTCAAGACCTGTTGTCCAGATCAGCTGTCAAGATGATGCGTCGGGATGCCTGTGAATGTTCCAAGGCCCAACTGGATCTCTTTTCTGTGCCCCCTGTGGTGACTTCCATCCAAGAAGGTCAGTGGATTCGATACAGCCCTCTGGCACCCCCTTCGGTCGCGGGTCCCCTCCAATTTAACATTGCTAACCCTGTCAATGCCTACATCGATTTGAGCCAGTGTTACCTCCGCATCTGCCTCAAAATCAAGAATACAGATGGTACGGATGCAGTTCATGATGGCGATGGGGCACTCGTCGTGTCCACGGTGAACAACATGATGCATTCCCTCTTTCGTGAAGTGCGTGTGCAAGTGGGACACAACCAGCTGGAAATTACTCCTTCCATGGGTACCTATCCCTACCGAGCCTATTTGGAAACGTTGCTGAGTTATGGGAAGGCAGCCAAAGGGACCCATCTCCAGTGTCAGGATGGTACCCATCACAGATAAAGCTGGAAAAATGGATCACTTTAATGCTGTCGCCCCGAAACGCAGGACTTGTCGCACGACAAGGGGTCATTCTGCCCACCCGAGACATTGAACTGACAGGGCGTCTCCACTGTGACCTGTTTCTCCAAGACCGGTACCTGGTGGATGGAGTTCCCATGAAACTAGAACTGATTCGCAGCCTGAGTGATTTCTACTTGATGAGTGCTGGAGATGCCGAGTGCCGATTTGAACTGACCAAAGACGAGTTTTACGTGCGCCAAGTCAA
The DNA here is from genome assembly GCF_003918875.1 of Haliotis rubra. Taxonomy (NCBI): domain Eukaryota; kingdom Metazoa; phylum Mollusca; class Gastropoda; order Lepetellida; family Haliotidae; genus Haliotis; species Haliotis rubra. The sequence goes on along the minus strand of NW_025765352.1, from coordinate 186,824 downwards.
CATTGATCCTGCCATACGGGAACAACATGTGAAACACATGTCACCAGGAGTCACGGCCAAATATCCTTTGACCCGAGTCCAAGTCACAGCCCACGACATTTCAGGAGGAGGACGCGATTTCCACAAAGATCAACTGATTGGAGGCCAACTGCCCAAACGAGTGGTGTTGGGATTGGTGGACAATGATGCTTTTGCTGGCAGCAAGGAAAAGAACCCCTACCATTTCAAGCACAACAACGTGACCAGCCTCAAGCTGAAACTCAATGGGCAAGAAGTGCATGGCACCGAAATCAAAAGCGACTTTCAGAACAACAGTGCCTCGCTCAAACAGTTGTACATGAACCTGTTCCGCAACATGGGACACCTGTGGTAAGAACATCCCTGCAACCTCACCCTGGACGAATTCAGGAACGGATTCACTGTGTGGGTGGTGGATCTGACGGCGGATCTGGGCGCAGATGAAGGGTATAACTACCCCTGACAGACGGGCAAGTTGGGACTTGAACTTCAGTTTGCAGAACCCCTACCACGCCCCGTCACGCTCGTCTGCTACGAGGAATACGAAAGCGTTTTGGAAATTGATCGGTTCCGCAATGCTCTGATGGTCTAAGGATGGACGACGACAGTGGCTTGACGACCAAACATTTGAACGCCTACGTACAACAGGATCCCCTGCTGCGACCCCTCTACCAAGTTACCTTTGCCCAAGATCACTTTGCCACCACCGTGCTGTGTGAACAACAGGGACATTATCCTAAAGCCTACATTGTTAACACGGACCCCAGGACCCAGGACAACACTGGTGTGCCTGTATCGCCCAGCACCAGGTGCCATTGCCTACTTTGACAGTTATGGACTCCATCCCTACCAACAGCATCCAGACTTTCGGAATGTCATGACCTTCACCGGATGGCTCCAACAACAGTGGAATGGTCAGTCACTTCAACCCTGGTTCAGTGCCTCTTGTGGGATGTACTGTTTGTATGTACTGGCTCATCGTGCCCGTGGATGGCCTTTTGACGAAGTGATGGAACAGTTTGATCCCTATGATACACTCGTCAATGAAGAACGTGTAGGACGTTGGTTTCAACCCACACGCCTGACAGACAACAACGCTGGCCATGATCCACAACCCTGCCAAAGGACACAACCTTATCGTTCTGATGTGATGATGTTACAGTTATGATGTTCTGATGTTACAGTTCATACCGTTTGTAAACAAAAGATCAGGGACGCCCCTAATCCTGTCTCTTTTGTCAAAGTGTTCTTGTTAGCGGGGGAAAATAAAACGTTTGACAAAATGTCAACCTAGTGTTGTTATTGTTGGCATTGAAATGAACCCTTCTTTTGAGAGAGATGGGTAGCCCTGAAAAGGCCGGGTTTTTTTAGTGTACCTCACTCAAGGGACCAGAGATGGCACCTGCATTGACACAGCTGGATGGTCATCTTTGTTTTCACCGGGCACTTACTGCCATGAGTGAGGCAACGGATGTAGGTATCCTTCAGCACAGCACCGCAGTACACGCACTGAAATGTCCCGTTATAATCTATGCTACCATTGACATAGACGGGCAGGCAGCCATGGCATTGATGGCACTGCCATGCAGGTAAGGGTGGCGAGGACGAGGGTGCCTCCAAAGACATTAATTCCAAGTCCCAGTTCTCCATCCTGTCCATTGTAACACTGCTTCGGCCACCCCCTCTCATGATATATAGGAGAGCTAAGCCAATCAAAGACCATGGCGGCGCCACCACCTCATGGTGACGTCACCGGTGCCACGTCACCACGTCATCGATACCACGTCATCGATGACACGTCATCGATGACCATGACGTCATCGCTGTCTCGTCGCCTGTATATAAACTCCAGCTTGGGTCAGTGAGGGCTATCTTGATGCAACATGGACACAAGAAAAGTGGAAGTCATGCGACCCGCACCTTATCGGAAAAATTGCCGTAGACAACAATGCTTGCGGTGCTGCCCTACCTTACAAGGGAAGGCTGGTATCAAAATGGCAGAGGCAGCAACAACACCTGCAGAACCGGTACTGATACCAACAACAGCAACAGAAGCAGCGGCAGACCCACCACCACCACCACCTACGGAAAGAGTCACGGTAGCCCCACCACCACCAACAACAATGGCAGCCACATCGAAAACATTACCAAAATGGTCATCAAAATGGCGACTGATTATCTGTCCTACCTGTTTCAAAGCATATCCCTCGAATCGCTTTGATATCGTCCCAGGAGCTGACTTTTACATATGCCTCTACTGTTGGGAAGGGATCATCAAGAGAGGGCAACAGCAGAACGATGATGTGTGGCCCGGAAAATTTATTTTTCGGGGTCTCCATCTCCTCTGTGAATGTTAACCTGTCTTGTTCACATACCAACGGCCCTTTTCAGGGCCACCCACCTCGCTCGAAAGAAAACCTGATTGACAAAAGCTTTAACCACACACACACACACTACTCTAGCCACGCCATCGTCCCCTCACCACTCCTCCCTCCCTCCCTCCTTCCCTCTCCTTCCCTCCTTCCCCTCCCCATCCCGTCTGCCGCTCGTCCGTTCCGCCATCTTGAAATGCGTCTACGCTCGCGAGATCCCGCGAGAGGCCACGAGATCCCGCGAGATCCCACCGGATGGGACGCCATCTTGAAACGCGTCCGCCATCTTGACCCCGGAGATGACGTCATCGTCATGCGTGCGCACCCACCGGAACCGGACGTGGCGTCATCGCGATGCGTGCGCACACACCGGAACCGGAACCCAAGTGATCTTCCCCTGAACGGAAGTGACTGATCAAGATGGCGGCGCCCACGGCGACCGGATGTGCCGCCATCTTGAAAAGACCCCAGGGAGACACTGTACACTACTCATGGTGCATACTAAAATTTGGATTCAAATACAAAGTCCGGAATGATATCCACATTAACCTTATGATAAAAATATGATTCAGTGATGTTTTTACAGGTGGACAATCACTGTCGATCACCGTGTTTGGTTGGGAAGTAGTCTGTCTGTCACTGACCTAATGCATGAAATGACTATGCTGTTTGTTGCACGCAGCAATATTCCAGCTATGTAGTGCCAGCCTGTAAATAATCAAGTCTGACCAGACAATCCAGTGATTGACATCACGAGCATGGATCTACGCAGTTGGTATACGATGACATGTGTCAACCAGGTCAGTAAGCCTGACCTTCCAATTCCGTTAGTCGCCTCTTACGACAAGCATAGGATACTGAAGATCAATTTTAACTCGGATCTTCACGGGAGACAAGCATGGGTTACTGAAGATCAATTTTAACTCGGATCTTCACGGGTAGCAATGACTATGTGGCTGATTGTGATTATCAACTGTATTAGAGACGACAGCGGCGGCGACGGCGACGGCGACGGTTACGACCGTGAAAAAGGCGAAGATTTTCTGGTTCAAATGATCCTTTGAAACAGATTCCTTTTGCCCCAACCACCTTCTCCATCACGCACGCACGCATGCATGCACGCACGCACGCACGCAGACGCACAAGTGCAATAGTGTTATATAAGTGCACTCAAGACCTAAACATGTAAACAATGTTTAACATAACGAAACTATGTATGATCACATGAGATCCACGGTCGGTGGACACGCTCAGGCGAATCTTACATCCCCATTACGATGACACATTTATCACGGCCAACAGTTGTCATAAACAAAGTGAAAACTAGAAATGGTCACAGAAAAACAAAGTCGAAGCCATTGTATGAAGAAAAATGTTTGTTCTGTCTTTGTTCTGACATAAAGGCACAGACCTTTGGTATATATGTACCCAAAACAAATACTATTTTCCTAGCAACCGCCATGTTGACTTCACTACAGTACCAGTTTGTGACATCTCGAAGCTCCAAACACTGCCAGATTAGGTTAAGGCCAGCGCATAGGATGCGTCTTGACCGTGTGTTGAGCTTTAAAAGTACTTTTGTTCCGTGATATTGTCTACCAGCCAACTGTTTCACACCTTAATATTGATTTCCTCACAACTAATTTATATTCTTGTCATATCTTGTATAATTCACACTGTGAAGGAACAAGCACTGTGATATAAATGGAGCCGATTATTTCAGTAACAATGAGATATAAAAGGATTAAGGCAGTATGTTTTGTTTTGTGGGTTTCGACAGAAACATCCTGAATACGCAATCACCCAGACACTATCATTACAAATCATTAGGAATATAATGAATACAAACGTTAAACGTGAAAAGGTAAACCATCAGTAATTTCAGCGTCATTTAACAAAACGCTCAAACGACAAAACATATAAGAGATCGTCTGTGGCTGTTCTATTCACTATGCACAAGCACCCTTTGTTATGGCAGGATTTGCTGATCGTTGAATCAATTCCTCGATACAAATAGTCACAAAGTGTCTGAATGAGTTTGTAGTAAATGGTACAAATACGTTTTGTGTTTTATTTCCCAGGTTTTTTTTCCAGAATATTTCACGCAAAGCTGACAAATTTAATAAATTAGTGAGTGGTTTTGGGTTTTACGCTGCTTTTAGCAATATTCCAGCTACATCACGGCGGGGACACTAGAAATGGGCTTCCCACATTGGACCCATGTGGGGAATCGAACCCGGGCCTTCGGCGTGACGAACGGACGCTTTAACCACTTGGCTACCCACCGCCCCATTTATAAATTAGAATGTGATGTTCTTAATCATTGTTAGTAGCTACATGTCTATTAAATGAGTCCGCAATGTCTAAATGCGTACTGATCGAAATGTAGAGTTATGCCGGGAATCGAAGCCAGGAGTTCCATGACGATCCATTACAAATTAACCACTTTACTACCTCACGTCCTGAGGTTCTACATCCGCATACCGGGCACTGACAAGGATTCTCTGAAGGTGACACATGTGGTCTACCTGAAAAGTCACAATCTCCTGAACAGCTGAGGTGTTTTTCGGTTATCTTTGTTACGTTGGGGCCAGCAAACCAACTAAACCAAAACGGTGAGATAAGCAACAAAACCATTTCTAGCCAAAGCTAGAATCCATGATTGTATGATTCTCACTATATCCTGATCATTCTATTAGGAATCACTATGAAGCTTTGATAGCACCAGGTGTTCAAGAAAAGGTTGCAAAGTTTGCAATGATGTCATTTGGTTTTATTGCTGCAATAAGTAGAGACATACAAATAACCCAGTCTCGTAAACGAACGCGTGAGTGATATTATGAACATCGGCTCACGCTTTCAGGGTTCGATGACATGACGTTGATCAGACTGACCACCAGATCTACTTTGGTCGCCTATCACGAGATACAGACCTACTACTACCGAATTCTCCGAAGGTCAACACCGGGTGTCCCCACGAGGAAGGTCGTAGTCACTATACTGTTAAGATGGAAAAGATATATGGCTGTCACTTTGTCAATAAACAGTTTTTCTATCATGTGCGATGAAGATGTCTTTTTAAAAATCTTTGACTGTTACTTACAAGTTCTGGAACATGATATAAATGGCGAACATTTCTTGAGAACGACGTCTTGGGCAAGAGAAGAAGCGATTAGATACCTTCCCAAACACTAAACAAGATTTTAGTAAAAATATGTAAAATTTCATAACATTTCCAAGCGTTTCACCTTTCTAATACGAATTAAAGATGTTCTGACATATGAAACAGGCCTTTGTTATAGATGTACCAAACAAATACTATTTCCCTAGTAACCGTCATGTTGACTACACAACAGAACTAAATTAGTTTATTTCCGAGGCAATGATACCTGAAAGCGCGAAGCTCTTTATTTGTTGGGCATATAATGTAGTTCCTAAAACGAGCCACAATTCTCTAAAACACAACAAAACAAATGGCGCAATAGATCTATTCAAGATTTTATCATTGAAAGTGTCAAAACAGGTTGACGATTCACTTTATATTTCTCATCCAATTTTCACAACCTGGATCCGGTTGTATCATTGCTTCATTAACTAATGTCAACATTAAACCCTAATGATACATTAAATCCTTAATGCATCATTAGTTAATGGCATCATTAAAAACGGTTGTATCAAACACTTATTAGCGTATCATTATCTAATGACGTCCTAATGTAAATATTTTCATTAAATCCGGGGATTCCCCTAATTTTTCCCACAATTCCGCGCTGTAAACATGTAAGTGTTAATTTCGGTCGTCTGTCAAAATGGCATCTCGGAACAAAACAAACATTTCGATTGCTGTGAAGTAACACGTCTAAATAATTCTGAAACGTTGCCGATAAACCTAGAATCGGTTGGGATGTTTTGGAATATACACGAACACGAACGCCGAAGTGAGCTTTCCGCCATATTGGATAGTGTTTACAAAATCAAGTTTCGCTAAGGCCAGTCATAGGACGCCTATTACATCATGTATATTTCATATTCAGTTGTGACAAATGCATCGCTGAATTCCTCATACATTTTAGAATCAAATTCGGAGATGACGTCATCGTCATGCGTGCGCACCACCGGAACCGGACGTGGCGTCATCGCGATGCGTGCGCACACACCGGAACCGGAACCCAAGTGATCTTCCCCCTGAACGGAAGTGACTGATCCAAGATGGCTGCGCCCACGGTGACCGGATGTGCCACCATCTTGAAAAAGACCCCAGGGAGACACTGTACACTACTCATGGTGCATACTAAAATTTGGATTCAAATACAAAGTCCGGAATGATATCCACATTAACCTTATGATAAAAGGGAATATGATTCAGTGATGTTTTTTACAGGTGGACAATCACTGTCGATCACCGTGTTTGGTTGGGAAGTAGTCTGTCTGTCACTGACCTAATGCATGAAATGACTATGCTGTTTGTTGCACGCAGCAATATTCCAGCTATGTAGTGCCAGCCTGTAAATAATCAAGTCTGGACCAGACAATCCAGTGATTGACATCACGAGCATCGATCTACGCAGTTGGTATACGATGACATGTGTCAACCAGGGTCTAGATAAGCCGCTAAGATTGTCCGTTAATGTATGGCGCTTACGACTATCTCCGTTAGTCGCTGGTCTTAAGCCTGACCTTCCAATTCCGTTAGTCGCCTCTTACGACAAGCATAGGATACTGAAGATCAATTTTAACTCGGATCTTCACGGGAGACAAGCATGGGTTACTGAAGATCAATTTTAACTCGGATCTTCACGGGTAGCAATGACTATGTGGCTGATTGTGATTATCAACTGTATTAGAGACGACAGCGGCGGCGACGGCGACGGCGACGGTTACGACCGTGAAAAGGCGAAGATTTTCTGGTTCAAATGATCCTTTGAAACAGATTCCTTTTGCCCCAACCACCTTCTCCGTCACGCACGCACGCATGCACGCACGCACGCACGCAGACGCACAAGTGCAATAGTGTTATATAAGTGCACTCAAGACCTAAACATGTAAACAATGTTTAACATAACGAAACTATGTATGATCACATGAGATCCACGGTCGGTGGACACGCTCAGGCGAATCTTACATCCCCATTACGATGACACACTTATCACGGCCAACAGTTGTCATAAACAAAGTGAAAACTAGAAACGGTCACAGAAAAACAAACTCAAAGCCATTGTATGAAGAAAAATGTTTGTTCTGTCTTTGTTCTGACATATGGCACAGACCTTTGGTATATATGTACCCGAAACAAATACTATTTTCCTAGCAACCGCCATGTTGACTTCACTACAGTACCAGTTTGGGCCTGAGGCGATGACATCTCGAAGCTCCAAACACTGCCAGATTAGGTTAAGGCCAGCGCATAGGATGCATCTTGACCGTGTGTTGAGCTTTAAAAGTACTTTTGTTCCGTGATATTGTCTACCAGCCAACTGTTTCACACCTTACTATTGATTTCCTCACAACTAATTTTTATTCTTGTCATATCCTGTATGATTCACACTGTGAAAGAACAAGCACTGTGATATAAATGGAGCCGATTATTTCAGTAACAATGAGATATAAAAGGATTAAGGCAGTATGTTTGTTTTGTGGGTTTCGACAGAAACATCCTGAATACGCAATCACCCAGACACTATCATTACAAACCATTAGGAATATAATGAATACAAACGTTAAACGTGAAAAGGTAAACCATCAGTTATTTCAGCGTCATTTAACCAAACGCTCAAAAGACAAAACATATAAGAGATCGTCTGTGGCTGTTCTATTCACTATGCATAACAACCCTTTGTTATGGCAGGATTTGCTGATCGTTGAATCAATTCCTCGATACAAATAGTCACAAAGTGTCTGAATTAGTTTGCAGTAAATGGTACAAATACGTTTTGTGTTTCATTTCCCGGGGATTTTTCAGAATATTTCACGCAAAGCTGACATATTTCATAAATTAGTGAGTGGTTTGGGTTTTAGCAATATTCCAGCTACATCACGGCGGGGACACTAGAAATGGGCTTCACACATTGTACCCATGTGGGGAATCGAACCCGGGTCTTCGGCGTGACGAACAGACGCTTTATCCACTTGGCTACCCTACCGCCCCATTTATAAATTAGAATTGTGATGTTCTTAATCATTGTTAGTAGCTACATGTCTATTAAATGAGTCCGCAATGCCTAAATGCGACTGATCGAAATTTAGAGTTATGCCGGGAATCGAACCCAGGAGTTCCAGGACGATCCATTACAAATTAACCACTTTACTACCTCACGTCCCGAGGTTCTACATCCGCATACCGGGCACTGACAAGGATTCTCTGAAGGTGACACATGTGGCCTACCTAAAAGTCACCTTCTCCTGAACAGCCAAAGCTAGAATCCATGATTGTATGATTCTTACTATATCCTGATCATTCTATTAGGAATCACTATGAAGCTTTGATAGCACCAGGTGTTCAAGAAAAGGTTGCAAATTTTGCAATGATGCCATTTGGTTTTATTGCTGCAATAAGTAGAGACATGCAAATAACCCAGTCTCGTAAACGAACACGTGAGTGATATTATGAACATAGGCCCACGCTTTCAGGGTTCGATGACATGACGTTGATCCAGTTTAACCACAAGATCTACTTTGGTCGCCTATCACGAGATACAGACCTACTCCTACCCGAATTCTCCAAAGGTCAACACCGGGTGTCCCCACGAGGGAAGGTCGTAGTCACTATACTGTTAAGATGGAAAAGATATATGGCTGTCACTGTGTCAATAAACAGTTTTTCTATCATGTGCGATGAAGATGTCTTTTTAAAAATCTTTGACTGTTACTTACAAGTTCTGGAACATGATATAAATGGCGAACGTTTCTTGAGAACGACGTCTTGGGCAAGAGAAGTAGCGATTACATACCTTCCCAAACACTAAACAAGATTTTAGTAAAAAAATGTAAAATTTCATAACATTTCCAAGCGTTTCACCTTTCTAATACGAATTAGAAGATGTTCTGACATATGAAACAGGCCTTTGTTATAGATGGGCCAAACAAATACTATTTCCCTAGTAACCGTCATGTTGACTACACAACAGAACTAAATTAGTTTATTTCCGAGGCAATGATACCTGAAAGCGCGAAGCTCTTTATTTGTTGGGCATATAATGTAGTTCCTAAAACGAGCCACAGTTCTCTAAAAACACAACAAAACAAATGGCGCAATAGATCTATTCAAGATTTTATCATTGAAAGTGCCAAAACAGGTTGACGATTCACTTATATTTCTCATCCACAACCAGCTGTCACAAACAGCTGTTACAAACCAATCTTCACAACCAGCTGTTACAAATAGAGATAAATAAAATTAGCTCCAGGCGTTATAGTAGTGATAATGTTCTCCAAATAGAAGAAATTGATAAGTTGATAAATAGATATTATAATCCTAGTGTCACAATTGGTCGTTTCAAACATCCGGGTTCCACCAAAGCTCAATTTAGGTGACCTATTACTGATTATATTTCAGTAAGTGGTAAACTTTAGAAAATGGGAGAAGAAGGAGCACATGCACACATATAATAGCCCATAAAACACAATGCCACTTAATAAAATGTTCTGTAAAACGACTGTTTGGAATTAACTTCCCATGGACTTGGCTTATTGAACACAGCCGTACTCATCGCATGGCCGCACATCGAGGGCTGCAAGGAGCTATGATTACATTGTGTGTGAAACATGCATGTAGAATTATATCTTTAAAAAGCATTTGTGAAGACTGTCTGTAATTAATGATAAGCTTCGTTTAAAATATGTGCGTGAGGTCAAATGTTGTGATGGGTGATAGATGGTGTAAACACGCTGATCGGACGGTGTACCACTGAGTACTCAACACAAATTTCCCTTGTCAGGTGAAGACGGAAATCTTGACAGCTGTCGAATTTTGTGTCGTCATGCCAGAATACACACCCTGTTGATAACAAACATATGGACACCTTAGATTATTGTAATGACGTAATACATAAAACCTTGTTTCATAATCATGGCAGTAATGTTGTAAGTTTTAACTCACTGCCAAAATGACAGAACTCATGAACACCTCGTAATACAATCCTGACAGAACGCATGCACACCCCGTAATACAATCCTGACAGAACTCATGCACACCTCGTAATACAATCCTGACAGAACGCATGCACACCTCGTAATACAATCCTGACAGAACGCATGCACACCCCGTAATACAATCCTGACAGAACGCATGCACACCTCGTAATACAATCCTGACAGAACGTATGCACACCTCGTAATACAATCCTGACAGAACTCATGCACACCTCGTAATACAATCCTGACAGAACGCATGCACACCTCGTAATACAATCCTGACAGAACTCTTGCACACCTCGTAATACAATCCTGACAGAACGCATGCACACCTCGTAATACAATCCTGACAGAACGCATGCACACCACGTAATACAATCCTGACAGAACGCATGCACACCTCGTAATACAAATCCTGACAGAACGCATGCACACCTCGTAATACAATCCTGACAGAACGCATGCACACCTCGTAATACAATCCTGACAGAACGCATGCACACCTGGTAATACAATCCTGACAGAACGCATGCACACCTCGTAATACAATCCTGACAGAACGCATGCACACCTCGTAATACAATCCTGACAGAACGCATGCACACCTCGTAATACAATCCTGACAGAAATCATGCACACCTCGTAATACAATCCTGACAGAACTCATGAACACCTGGTTATACAATCCTGGCAGAACCTATGAACTCCTCATAATACAATCCTGACAGAACTCATGAACACCTGGTGATACAATCCTGGCAGAACCTATGAACACCTGGTAATACAATCCTGACAGAACTCATGAACACCTGGTGATAAGATCCTGGCAGAACCTATGGACACCTTGCAAAATACACGTGTTGTAAGGGGGTGGGTTGAACAGAATATCCGCCATTTTGTTTTATGACGTCACATAGGTGTGACCTTTGTGTGACCCACCCTCCTTCGGGAGTCCCCTTCCGGCCCAGGTGTGTGTGACCTTCAGGTTCACCTTAGTGGGCTGTGATTATTATTCAATTATCTTATGAGTGGTATGAGTTTGCCGACTCGAGTGTTCACACAGCTTAGACTAATGCTTAGTCTCTGAATATATATATAATTTTGATAGTAACAAACAAGCCTGTTTAAATTGAAAAGGAGCCCTAAGGACAATTCAGATATTCAGAACCGGAGGAAATCTACACTTGCTATATTTAGGGTTTTAGCACTGCAGATAGGGCATGGCAGTGGGGGAATAATGTGGTTCAGGGACTGTGAGACAGACTAAGCAAACGTGTTCAACGTAGATTTAATATCACACAATGAGGGGGAATTTAGCTGCTATTATTATTAGGACAAAGTTTAAAATACGCTGTCACACAAGGAACAACACCGAATGTTCTGAGTATTACATATCTGTCAACAATAAACGGTTGTAGCTGTTAAAATTCATGTGGGTCCGTATATGATTATTGCGTGAATAGGGGCGCTGTCTATAGGCACTAATACATAACACTATGCTATTCTGCATAGCACAATCGCTTGCTCGCTGACCCGGGCCGTAACTGAAGAGACATGTGACAGCTGTGATTGGATGAAATAGTGTAAGGTGTTATGTTTGTTAAAATCCATCCAGTCATTAAACCTGACCACTATTTTAAGTATTTAATGCTGTCATTTCTATCACTTATGCTTATGCGTGTACAGATATGTTCAAGTTGGTGAGAGCTTCCTGTGTGTGGCTTCCTGTGTTCAAGTTGACCAGAAATTGTTTTATTGTAATTTAATGGTCAGACTGTAATCATGTGTACATGGTTGGTGATAATTTTCAGCGTGGTGTAGTGTCACATATGGTCAGCTTCCGTTGTTTAAAGGTCAGACTGTAATCATGAGTACATGGCATGGATAATGTTCAATGTGATGTTGAATGTATGCTGACAAGTGGTCAGCTTCCGTTATGTAGGGAGACAAGTGTCTGACCGGAATTGAAGACAGGAAATAGTAAGCAGTTGAGGACTGATGGTCACTGAATATCTCAAGTAGTTTGATTGTACAGTGATGAAATGATTTAGCATTTGTCATATATATTACTGAATAAGAAATATGTGTTCTCCTGTAAAACTTTTCAATACTGTTACTCAACATTTTAAAACTTTACTCTCAAATTGCAAAACATAAAAACCCCATCTTATATGTCCATGTTTATGACACTTATTTGACATCATGTGACACATAGGTTACTCACATGCCGTTAGCCGCTCTTATTCCACAGACAGTACAATAAAAATACTGGTGTAAGCTTCTTGTGACTGTATTGTGTGGGGGTATGAAGAGGTTAGGCCCTCCTGGTGTTAAGAATTGTATTCTGTGTATTCAGTGACATAGGGAGGATTATTTAGCAGTTGTAAAACGAAGATTTGTACAAAGAACAGTTGTACAATCCTCCAGCAATGCATTAAGTGAGTGAGTGAGTTTAGTTTTATCTTGCACTCAGTAATATCCCAGCTGTCTGTAAATAATCGAGTATGGACCTGACAATCCAGAGATCAACAGCATGAGCATCGATCTACCCAATTGGGATATGATGATGAGATTTGTCAATCATGCCAGCGGGCATCACCACCCGATCCTGTTAGTCGCCTCTTACGACAAGCATGGGTTTCTTCTGTAACCCTAGTGACTACAGTCGCTGGGTGTAAAGCCATTCTTGGTTTAGACACTGTACTGTGCGGACGTGTTACCACTGCTCTCTGGGATATCATGGATGTGTGTGGACATTACCCACTCGATTAAGACACTCGATTGCTGTGCAATCAGTACTGAATGGGCTTCATTCCAGAAAAGACTCGATTCGTTTAAGGACTGGCCAGTGCAGATGAAACAGAGTTCTAGTCGCATGGCCCAGGCAGGATTTGTGTACTTTAATCAGAGGGACACTTGCAAGTGTTTTCAATGTGATCTCGTTCTCAAGAACTTTGAAATAGATGACGATCCCTGGGTCGAACATGAAAAATGGTCTCCAGTATTTGGCCCTGGTGGGAGTACCTCAGAAAAATATGGCCTGCTGGGGTAGTCATGTGGATTTGCAACCAAGAGTGTGATGTAAAATGTGTGAATATTAGAAAAATCAATGTTAAGAGTACATATGCATTGGTTGTCTATGTATAGTCTTTTGTTGATGTATAAATAGAGGTTGACTCAAATACTAATCTCATTGAGATCCCAACCACGATAAGAGCTTGTTTGCTAGAATTATTATGGCTAGGTACGTGTTGAAACATTACGAATTTTTAAGGTTCATGTTAATGTTTCAAGACATTGAGGAGATTCGACAAGACATCTTAGAAATGAACAGAGAACAGATTCTTGCCGTCAATGGTATTATCAATAGGTTATTAAAGGGAAGATTACCAGTGACTCGATATGAAAGATGTCGTTTCCTGAGGAAAAGTGATAGAAATAACTATCTAGCGGTGTTACGAAGATTAGTTCACCCCTTTGGACGACAGACAGTATGTGGAAGAGTCTTTTTGCCAGTTACATGCCTATCGTCGCATTTGTTTTGAAACCACAGTTTGTCAATGCACTTAGAGATGAGGCCATTCAAAATGCCTGGTTGTTTGATAGAGCATTGGCTTAGTACATCTGGTACACCCGTCTTAGCACCTGGCAGTGATGTTGAAAGCTACACCAAGCCATGAAAGGTCAATTCAAACCGTGGATATCTATATATAACAGGCCACGAGGGCTATCTAGCTTCATTTAGCCGTGGACCAGTGACAGTGACACATCACCTCAAGTCGCTCCCGTTTTCATCATGAATAATCCACAATACAAACTCTTCGTACCCGATGCCGATAAATGGACACGGTTTTACATGCTAAGGGCTGAAGGGAAAGGAGATCCTTATCATTCTATAATGCGTGGAGGAGAAAAATCTGCCATGATGTCTGTGGATCGATATTTGGAACTGTATGACCCAGAGTGGAAGAAACAAAAGGAACCAGAAACCACAGAGCAACCTAAGATTAATTTTGTTACTCCTACTCAACAAGTGATCGAACAGGCCAAGGCTTCTTCTTCAGATGCAGAAGAAAGGGGCATCTAAAGCTGGAAGTTCCTCCCAGATTCCCATGAAGAAACGGAAGACGACTTTTTAGATAAAAGCAGCCTGTAGACATGGTTCCCTGCCATTTAGACTCGGACCACAAAGCAGTCAACAACGTGCCCCGTGTGCAATCATACTTTTTCCAGAAGGGATGCCATGCTTAGACATTTCAGGAATCAACACAGACGAGCAACGCAGCGACCACAACCACCACAAACACCACCACAAGCACCACCACCACCACCACCACACCAGCACCACCACCACCAAATTCGTTTGTGGTTGGCGAATTTCAGGATGGTGTCGCCTTCCTTAGGCATGTGGATTCGTATCGCCGTCTCTCACACCCTAGGCAATCCTCCCGGTGCGCTTGCAGCAGGTCGGCTCGTGTGAAGCCATGCAGACATCGTTTGCAGAAGTGTTTCTTTTCTCTATGCGGTGATTGGTCGTGCAACAGCCGGCTCAGATTTTGATCGCCGTGTAGTGGTACTGGCCTTCGTTTTGATGAGGAATGTATTGATTCTGCTCACGGTTTTATCACCCACAGGGCTTATCCTATGCACGATGGTTTTGTCGCCTTCGTGGCCGAACACGTTGACGGCCACCTTGTTTTGCTTTTCGAATCGAGCCCATTAGGAGATGGGTGTAAAGCGTTCTACACCCGTGAAGTCGAACCCGGAATCTTTGATAGATGGATAGCTGGAATGCCTGCACGGATTATCCATTGGTTCATGTGTAGCAGCTATGACCGCCACCACCGTGCAGTAATTGTTAACATCGTCGCCTTTGGTTTCGGTTTTTCGGCCTTTTGGCCCTAAAATGCTTGGGCACCGGTATGTGCGACCCACCTCTGAGCGGCATGTAGTTCGCTATGTCGAGATAAACAGTGTTGATTTTGTCTACCACCCATCCAGAGCCCATGTGGGTATATTTCTCCAACGACTCTTGTATTTTCTGTAACGACCCGTCGATGGAGGATTCAACCGATTCTGGTTGGGTTAGGATTTCCTGTTTGCCTCTGAAATAAGGTACGATGGACCCAGTACTTCCGTCCGTCTGCTGTTTTGGAGCTCCATTTTCATCGTCAGTTGGTACTTGATGCTTTTCAGGCCGCCCAACTCTTTGCGGAGTTTACTGGTGATGGGGGTTTGTTTGTACCGTATCGATATTGGAATCAACCGTCATTTTCCAGCCACGGAGATACTTACCCAAGGCGTGCTCCGTCGGCACGAATCGCAGTTCGGCCGGCTTGGTGTCTTCCAGCAAGGTGATCAGTTCAGCTTTTCTCATGCGAGAATAACTCTTCAATCCCCGTTCTTTAGCTCGGAGTTTGAGGTCTCGCACGGTAGGGCTTTTGGTATACTTCATATTGAGCAAGGTGAGCAGTTGGGGTTTCCTCATGCAGGAATAACCCTTCAGTCCACGACTTTTGGCGAGAGCTTTGAGTTCCCTGACGGTAGTCATGGTGTATACCGTATGCGGAGCCAAATGTTAAATAGGGTGTTTTCAATGTGCAAATAACCCCATCAACCCCAAAAAATGAAGCACCCCTTTAAACTCTGATCCTGAGCAGCCGGTTACGTTCGTGGAGGTAGTCTTTCTTCTTGTAAATAAGTTGGTTTCGAACTACGTCCCTTCCGTGGGCTTTGCACAACCCATAATGTCCTTTTTGACCCTATGCCGCATACTTTGCACACGTAACTGACATGACCATTGTAACATAATAGGTCGCATGCCGCTGTGTTGGCCCATGACACTAATCCAGTGAGACAGACGCACTATCCCCTGCCACCTAGCTGACCATTGCGTGTCTCTCTGGGAAACTATATTTCACTAAAATGTCAAGACAGGGTCTTTAGAACACCTTAAAAAATGTCACACCAGACACTAACGAGAGGTGATTCATGTGGTGGGTAGAAGCAGGATCAGATGCATCGGACACTAATCCAGCGTGACCGGTGTACTGCCCACTGTCCCCTCCAGTTTGACCGGTGTATGACAAGTAGGAGACCATATCTCACTAGAAGTAAAAAACAAGGGGTTAAGAAGACTGACGTGAAATACCACACTGGACATTGGCGACGAGGTTGATTAATCTAGTGGACTTAGCTTGATCAACCTGCCAGATTGTTTGTGGCCAGTATGACGTTTAAGAGAGGGGGAAAAGCGGGTTAAAAAGGAGCCAGGCCCCACTCTCAGGAGCAGATCCCAACCGACTCTCACAGACAACACTACCGCCAGCTGAGAGGGACTCTCTGCCCGCCTCTGCCTGCCTCTACCTGCAGCTGTTGGACCCTGCCGGGACCATGCTGACCAGCCCAGCCCTGTGGACTCAGTGATGGGACTGTGACTGAAATAAATACTCCAGTTCCTTGAAAACCTTTTGTTGTCGCCTGTTTACTTTGTTACAAGTAAAGGCGATTCTTAGGGTTCTTCAACTGGTGCCGTGACCAGGATCTCCATTGGAAAAGGACTACGAGGAGAGAAAGAAGCTGCGTCGAGACTGGCCCAACAAGAAAACGAGTGAGTAGACAAGGGTTTTGTTGTTAGTACTCTCAATATTCAAAATGACAAGCCAGGAGTTAGGCGAGTTTCTTCAAGTTTTGGCAAAACAAATTTCCGGGACAGTTATCTAATTTATCATCAAAAAATAGGGACACAAGGAATGTCCTCGGTAGTTAGGAGTTTTGATGGAGACCCCAAAAGGTACAAAGAATGGATTAAGGGCATTGAGAAGTATTCAGTATTGACCAATTCAAATTCAAACCAGAAGAAAATGATAGCCTACCAAACTAGCGCAGGGGCCGTCAGTGACTTTATACACAGGTTTATGAACGACCACGAGCAGGCAACGTGGGAAGAATTAAAAGTAAAATTAGCAAGGCGGTTTGCAGAAATAACCGATCCACAACATGCTTTTTGTGTTACTCCGATCCCTCCGGCAAAACATGGTGAAAGCGTACAGTTATTTGCTGAACGCCTACTAAATTTAGTGGAGGAGGCATATGCAGGTTTAGGCCCGGATGGCAACGGTATGGCAGTAGAGAGGCAACTTGTGGGTTTCTTTATAGATGGGCTTGCCTTCGACTACTTACAAAAGAAATTAATGAGAGAAAACCCGCCAAATTTGGCTACAGCTGTCACCTCGGCCACACATGAACAAAACATTAGGGCTCGTTTCGAACTAAGGTTGGGAAGGTCAAGTGATAGGTCAAGTGGTAGATATAGAAGTCCGAGTAACAGTAGAGAAGGGGCATTCCTAAATGAACGAAGAGAAGAAGCGATGGACATAGACCATCTGAGGCATAGGAGATGTTTTAAATGCAACCAAACAGGGCATAGGGCTAGCGATTGTTGCATTCAAACTAGTCAGAGTGGGCTGCAAATGAGACGGGGATTCATGCAGTGGTAGGGACAGGCCGTCCCCATTTCCCCAAACCAATAGTGTGTTGGTTGTGCAACCAACCAGGACATGTCTAGAGAGAGCCTGAATAGGCGAAGAGTGACTTTGGCAACCCAAATGATAGAACTTTAAACTAGAACCTCTTCTCCACAAAGAAGCCACTGGGGAAGAGGGCGAAAGAAAATACTCAATTAACCTGGCAGGGAGACCAAATTCATGCAGTGTTAAGATTGGTAAACAGAAGGTTAGATGTTTAATAGATTCGGGAGCAGAAGTATCTATAATACATGGGAGCATATTTGAATTAATAAAGGGATTTTGCAAACTTGACATGAAAAAGATTTCCCTGCAGGGAGTTAATGGTAATGCTCTGGAAGTAGATGGCAATCTGACTTTCAAACTTAGGGTGTTACTCTCAATCACACGTTCTATGTGGTCCGGAACATGAACCGGAACATGAGCCTTAGCCATGCCTTGTTGACCAAGGCAGGTGTTAGGCTTTACTTTGATCTCAGTAGTTTAAGGATAGGCAAAACGTATGTCCCCTTGGAGGAGGACATTCACATTTCCTCTGTGGTAAGGTTGGCAGCAGATATAACTATAAAACCACAAAGCAAAAATGTTCTCAGAAGTAAAGTGAAGAATAGGTATGGCATGCAACCTGATAGCGTGTATCAACTGACAGTTATTGATACTGGTTATTTAGCAAAAAGAACCGTGTATCCTGGTTAGCAATGCCATTGTCAAGATAAATAAACACAGGGATATCCCAGTCATGCTAGTAAATAATACCAACAAATCCATTAGATTAAGACGAGGTTGTGTTTTGGGGAAATTGGAAAGCATTCCTTCAGAGAGCGTAATCAACATGTCAGACTTGCCGGACAATGACAGCATCCCGAATGACAAGGACGTTGACATTAACGTGCCACCAGAACACAAGAGTAGGATTTATGACATTGTTAATTGTAACTGAGACCTTTTGCAAAGAATGACATGGACTTAGGGCATACAGACACAGTGAAGATGAAAATAGACACTGGTGATCATCCCCGATTAGAATGAAGCCCTATAGAACGCGGTTAAACAAACGTCAGGTAGTTGATAAGGCAATTAATGAGATGCTTGAAGCTAAAATAATACAAAGGTCAAGGTCACCATGGAGCTTCCCGATTGTAGTTGTTGATAAGAAAGACGGCAGCAAAAGATTTTGTATCGACTTCCGTGCACTGAACCGAATCAGCCGTCCAATTTCGACCCCACTACCTCTGATCGATGACATCCTAACCCAATTAGGCGATTCTAAATACTTTACAACCCTGGACTTAAAGTCTGGATATTGGCAGGTGTTGATGGATGACAAAGACAAAGAGAAACCGCATTTGCCTGCCATCGGGGACTTTTCGAGTTTTTCAGTAATGCCATTTGGCTTATGCAATGCCCCGTCAGTCTTTACGGAAGTAATGAATGTCGTTTTAGAGGATCTTGAGGCTTTTGCCATTGCCTACTTTGATGATGTCCTGATCTTCTCTAAAACCAAGGAAGAACATCTGAAACACATTCAATTGGTCTTTGACATGATCCGGCGACATTCTTTAAAATTAAAACTGTCAAAATGCTCATTTATGCAAAAGATAAGCAACTATTTGAGGTTCATCATCAATCAGGATGGGATCAAGCCCGATGAGAAAAGAAGCCAAACAAAATAAAGATAGGAAGACCCAGTTTTCTACAAGCTCCACCAGAGAAAAAGCAAACTACAAAACAAATGGAAGCCATTTTTTTCAGGGTCATAGATCAGACCTCTCCTGTCACCTATATAATCCGATGACAGCTTGATGGATCAACCACAAAAGCCCATGCAGAGCACCTTAGAGTAGCTGAAATAGATGAATGGGACATCCCAAAGGATATCGGTGGCCGTCCTAAGAGGAAGACTGCCTACGTTGTTCCTCCCTCATCTGAATCGAGTTCAGAAAGTTCAGATGCTAAGACAGGGATCCGTTAGCTAGAATTGCCAGACAATACCGCCAGGAAAGATCAGACCCTGAGGATGAGGATAACATCCCCTGGCTGAGGTCATTAAAAGGTTAAGAAGCAGAAGGCGAGAACAGAAACAGCTAATAGCTGAAGATAGTGGCTCTTGACCAAGGTTCTGATAATTCACAATCCTATCATGAAGATGTAGTAAACGTCATTAGCTGCAACCCTGTCACAGCTAAAGGTGATGAAACAGATAAAAAGCCTCAGCCTGGTAACCAAGTTAGGAAGTTACTAGAAGCAGTAAGCCAACTATTGTAAGACTTCGCAATAGTGTGGACAGCTACGACCACAATGTATATAATGTCAATGCTATATATATATATATATACATAGATACATTTGTTTTCTGGACGATTTCTTAAGACTGCTGACCTAGGTGCCTTTGTATATATGAAAGACTTATTCTGACTGTTGATAATAGTTTGCCTAATAATGAATATATGTAGTAGGATATATATCAATCTGTTATCATCTGGTTTTCAGAAAACGCTATGGTTGTCCTAATTCTTTTAGTATATGTGGGTTTAGCCAGTGGTACCATGATGTTCGAAAACATCATATTCCAGAAGTTGAATGACGTAACGACCACCAGGTCTAAGTGGTTAGTCACCTTTGTTATAGACTTAAAACCTTACCACTCGTATTTAACCAAATGTCAGACTGACATCAATGATGTGGCATTGATTATCCATAAGGTAATTAACAAGAACTATAGTGCTACTTATTCTGGAATAGAAAGCATGTTCGTGAAACTAGATCAGGAGATAAATAACTTAAACTTAATCTTCATGAAAATTTCTTAGAATATCATCACCTGTCAAGACCTAAAAGGTTGCTCTTACCCTTTGTTGGTAAAGCATTAAGTTTCATTTTGGCACCGTTTCAGATGAAGACCTTGAAAGTGTCAAAAGAAATGTACATAATTTAGCTACTAACCAAGCTCGTTTAGCACAGGTAACTAACAGGAAGGGTTAACTATTCTGAATGTATCCAGACTCCAAATCGGAGAAAATAGACCTGTTCCTATTCTGGCCAATGAAATTGACAACCCTGCCAATAGTCTCCATTATTTGATAGCTAAATACAAGTTAGAGGTTAGTTTAATAGCAGTTAATACCAAAGCGTACTAAGTACATGTTGCTGAAAGACACAGAAAAACATGGGTGTACTGCGAGTTTGGTCGGTTACTGTTAAATTCAAAGTCCTGCATATCCCATAAATTTCAGTCAGTTATGTATAGTCTCTCTCTTTATGAAAAATGAACAGAAAGTAGAAGAGTTCTGTAGAACAGAAGTAATGCCTCAGACTATTTTACCTTTGGCTGAATATCTGATTACTGGGCAGTGGGTCATAGCAACACGGGAAAGATTAGATTTCACAATAGTTTGTGAAAGTGACGTCAGACGACTTAGTGCCCTAACAGTGCGCCCTCCATTAGGTGTAATAAGGTTCAAAGAGTCATGCTCTGCGTCAAATGACTATTTGACTCTGTTGCCCTATTACCAAACTGAGAGCAGATATAGTTTTGAGGACAAATTTCTAAAACTGATCAATAGGCTGAATACAACGCAAATGCTCCTGTTCGAACTCTAACAAAGAAAAACGTTTGATGTCAAAAAGGCTAGATTACCAAAGAAACTAAGATATCTCGATAAAATTCCAATGGATCACTTAATTGAACAATTAGAGTCAATGGATACGATTGAGGAAATGGAGACTGGGAACTACTTATGGACCTTTGTTATGGTGGCATTATCAGTTACATTGATAATAGTGTCGGTTACTGACTTTTCAAAATTTATCAAACCCTGGCTTGCCAAAAGAATTAGGAGGGGAAAACACACCCATGTTGCTTCCGAGTTCGAGTTGGTGCCTGTTGAAACGGAAGGTGCGGTTACCACCGACAGGGAGGGGATAGCCTCTGCACCACTCGTGCCTGGAAGGGTGGACGGAACAGGAACATCAACGGTAGTGTGACAACTCTACCCAAGTCTGGACGTGACTGGATAATCACCACCCGGGAACAACGGTGGCGACGTGATCCAGACTGTGTTGTGTCCCGACGGGATGTCCAAGGACTAACTCGTGAACGACCAATGTTCGGTTAAATTCCCCAGTGTGTTGAAACTGTGGGAATGTGAGTGAACTGTGTAAATATTTACCAACCCTTTCAAGGAAACTATAATTTTCCATTTGTGTACTATGGTGGACTGTAGCAACAGTATATGGTGAAACACAACGCAAGGACTATATAACCATACAAGAAAAATGAAAGGGACTCTCTGCCCGCCTCTGCCTGCCTCTACCTGCAGCTGTTGGACCCTGCCGGGACCATGCTGACTAGACCAGCCCTGTGGACTCAGTGATGGGACTGTGACTGAAATAAATACTTCAATTCCTTGCAAACCTAGGCCCATCTTTGGGTCGATTCCACCATCTGCCCTACCTTCTGTATATCGAAATGGGTCTCTTCTTGTTCCTCCTCCTCTATTTCCTCGTTGGAATCGTCCTCGTTGTCATCGTCGATGTCCAGCCTAGACAAGACGTCGACCAACATATTCGTGGTTTGCCACGCACAAGTCTCCATGTTCCCCAGGTGGTTGTAGAAGTCCTGGATGGTTGGCAACATTCTATCGGGTATTGCTACTTTCGATCTATCCCGAGTCATCTTTAGTGGTAATAGTTGGGTGACCGGCAACGATACTTCTGGTGGAACTTCTTCTTCGACTGGCGGTATGGTTTCCTCGATCGGATCTCGCCATATGTCGTAGATTCTTGTGGACCCAATACCGAAGCGCTTTTGACCTCGCTTGCTGGGAGCACCCGAAGGGAGCGTATTTCTTGCATCTTGTTTTTTCCTGGGCATATATATACCCATACTTCCTATATGTCTATATGGGAATCCCAATCCTCTCCCAGGAATCCCAATCCTCCCCATAAACCTCTAACAATGCTTAGCAAATGCTTAGCAATACTTAGCAATGCTTGGTAATAAGACGTTCAAACACCGAATGAATGTGTTGAGAAGCGACAAACACAACATCTACGGCATCACCCTCAACATGATGTCACTGTCGCCCTGGATACCAAACGGTGAATCGCCGCGTACGGGCACATGCTCATAAACCACTGACGCGTTGGGAGTTTCTAAGGCCCACCACTGGGGTCTAGGCTGTACATCGGACGGCGAAATCGTTAATTTATACTTGGGAGCGGAATTGACATATAATGACACGCTTAGTTGGCCTGTAACAGAACCCCCCACTGTGGGGGGAGTTTCTAAGGCGAATGTCGGGGGTCTGGGCTGTGCATCGAATGATGCCTCTGCTCGAAATCGCTAATTTATACTTGGGGCTTGCAGCAGAATTGGCATATAATGACGCTCTTAGTTGGCCTGTAACAGAACCCCCATTCTGTATACTACTCCGTCAGTACCATTCCATCCCAAACCATCGGACAATTACTATCACATACATATGGACATAGCTCTATATCTATACTATTCACACTTTGCTAAGGACAATCATGGTTTCAACAAAAAACTATGATGTGTGGTCAAATTTGGTTTGAATATCTAACCTTATTGTAAGCATGGATCCTAGGTTTCAGTATGTCATGTCATCTTGTGGATCCCATACCTGCTACTGACAGGTGTTGTGTGATTTTTTGCATGATTTTTATGGTTACTCATCGTGCTTATCAAGTGCTGAAGGTTAGATTAAAGTGAATGTTTGCCTAAAGAGGGGTTACCATATTATTATTTATCCAGTTTTAAATGGATACAATTTAAAATGTTTAACCTACGTTTAAGTAAAGTTGTGATTTTTTGTGATCCTTAGCAAAGTGTGAGTAGTATATAATCAGTACATTCGTCTATTTTACGCCTAATCCGCATTAACAAAGTTCTGTTGTAGAAGGTGTTTTGGTATTTTTGTATATGTTGACGTAAACAATTAGCTTCTCTCCTCTTTATTCAGGCTTCAGGCAAATTTATAGGCGCAATTGTAGTATAACATATAATTTGAATGATATGAAATGACAAAAGCGAAGAAGTTGCCAGTTGGGTGTGGACTGGATCACTAGCTCTGTACAGCCAGGGTGTCACATGATTCTGACCACGCGTGGTTGGTCATAATGCCTAAAGACTTACGATAAGTCATTATTTGAAAGCACATTCCACACAAAAAGCCAATAACCGCTTTTCTCAATGCTGTTATGCTATTTTCTAGATTATACCCCTTTCAAACAAAAGGTAATTTGTGTCGCAAAGTAATCTACAGCAATCAACCTTTAATAGGAAGACTTACCTTACAGTGATAACCAAAACGATTCTCAGATGTCAAATGTATATTTAGATAGAGTGAGTGAGTGAGTTTAGTTTAAAAGCCTCACTCAGCAATATTCCAGCTATATGCCGGCGGTCTGTAATGAATCAAGTCTGGACCAGACAATCCAGTGATTAACAGCATGAGCATCGATTTGCGCAATGGGAACCGATGACATGTGTCAACCAAGTCAGCGAGCCTGACCACCCGATCCGTTAGTCGCCGGTTTTGACAAGCATGGGTTACTGACGATTCATTCTAACCCGGGCATTCACGGGTCCAACCTTTAATAGTGATACTTACAGTGATAAACAAAAGATTCTCTTATGTCAAATGTATATTTGAATAGAAAGACATATAGTAAACTAAAGTGATAACGAACTCAGAGGGACCAAACATTTAGTTCGGTACAACCGTAGTTCGTTATACGCATTTTGACTAAAATATACACGTGGTTGGGTCCAATAACAGTTCGTTATATCCGTCAGGTCGTTATAAGCGTGTGAATTGTAAACGGATGACTAGTTGATTGATCTGCATTCCAGAAGTTGGTGAGTCAAAAATGAAACATACATTATAGATGACAAGTTCGTGTTTATTGCATAGAGCGACGTTTGATGTGCCCAACGTCGCTCTATGCAATAAACAAGAAGTTGTCATCCACAAAATTGTATGTTTCATTTTGTATCTGATGACCCTTATCGAAAATTGAGTGATATGTTGCACTGCTTATCTCTGGTCTGATTTTGTCATCCTATCTTCAGGCCTCGTCTACAACCAGGAACTGAAGACCTGTGACTGGCCGAACCACGTGGCACCACCTTGCGGGACGAGACACTGATGATATTCAGAGTTACCTCGGATTGTTTAACTAGGACGAAGACATTCGAATGTCTCGGCTTCTTTTGTTAGCACTGCCCAGTTCTAATCTGTGCACATACTCAAAGACACGACAGTGTTGCGATAACGGGAAGACATAAGATAAGAGTACAGACTTACTTGCAAAGAATTTTGACATGCCTGATCTTCCAGCGAGGTCATCGAGATCTTGCACTGTAGATACTTATTATGCAATGACGAGGTGATGATATTTGTAATTTGTCGTTCTAATAAATATTTTTGTTATTTTACGTTTGATACTTTGATAAGACAAATGACCTCCATAGGTCGTTTGGCAACATCGTGTTATCCTGACACTATGGCAGTTGTAACATGACGTGGAAGTTTCACACAGTTGACCTTCTTCCCATCTCAGACTGCAGACTGGGTTAGTCTCTTTAGTCAGTGAGTGAGTAATTTTAGTTTTCGCCGCTTTAAGCAACATTCCAGCAATATCACGGCAGGAACACCAGAAATGGGTTTAACTCATTGCAGCCATGTGGGAATCGAACCCGGGTCTTCGGTGTGACGAGCGGATGCTTTGACCATCAGGATACCCCACCGCCCCGAATTACGTTAAGAATGAGTGTGGGCGATGTTGTGTGGATTAGATCTACACTTTATTCCAGTGGATTCTTGCACAGTCTGCTTGGTGTCTGGTTCAGGATATACCGCACATATAGTATGACAAGCACTAAATACCAGAAAATGGCCAATGAAATATATATCTTCTGATTTACATTATATTTCTGGAGATTACGGACCCGCAGTCAATCAGCTGGAAAATGACTGCAGGGCGGTTTTTTGAAACTGGTTTGTAACACCAAACCAACATCGTAACCTTTTGCCATTGTTGCCTTGACGTCATAACACGGCGTGAGGGGAGGGTAACGTTGTAAATCTACCGGGAAGAAATCCTCCTGAAAATGGCAGCCTGACCTGCGGCAAGAAGCGCAAGTGCTTCAGGACAGATAAACCAGTCTACGTCATGGACTGTTTTATGTTTTATCATGGTGCATGGGCGTCCTACCTTGATCCTATCTGCGGCCGGAACCACACTGACCTCCGATAACACTGAGCATGTGACAAAGTCGACCGAGTGCAAGTCTAGGCAAAAGATAAGTGTCTGCGTCCTTCCCACCAGTTTGCCATTCTCCTTCGTCTGGTTCAACATGCTCTGTCTGGTGCTGCTAGCTCTCCTTCCGACAGGTGAGTGAGAGGGTTGGGTGAATGAGTGAGTGAGTGAGTGAGTATGCGTGTTGGTAAGCGAGTGTGTGAGCGAGTGAGTGCGTTTGTGTGCGAGCGTGTGTGCGTGTGGATGCGTGAGTGAGTGATGCCTCACATAGAGACAGTACAATCTGAGTCGATTCTTGTACCTTTCATAAGCCATCTTCTTGTAACGCCCTCTGGTATAACGCTGCTCGGGATCAAACCCTTTCCACCTTCCGAACAGACACTCTATCTTCTAAACCATGGAGGAGATTAATTATTACGTAGAGGGTGTTCAAACGTTAACCGCTTCAATGTGAGTCTAAGACCTTGGTGTTGACAAACCTAGAAACATAATCAAAGAGAATTTGAGATTCGAACCCAGGACCATGAGGATCTTGTACCCCCGGCCCCTTATGTATATGTCGACAACTATCTATAGACTGCTGTGCTTCAAGAATATTTTGAAATCCTTTTCCGTGGGTGACATCCGCGTTATAACTAGCAATGGTAATGATCTGTACAGAAAAACAGGATGCCATAACTTCGTTTGTAATGACCGCTGGATGCCTACCCTTAAAAGAGGAATCTCAGGTTTTTCGTGCATCATGTGATATACTGCCCTCTTAACTGCCCACGTCCGTGTTCGTGAAATATACACGGACATCCACTCATATATTACAGGTAACGATTGTCATGTCGAGAGCATTTTAAAACACATCCTTGTGAATCGTGGTTGACCGGCCATCTTGAATGGTACACGAGGACTTGGTGAAAATTCCAGCCTACTAAACAACTCGTGATATTCAATGCTACGGAATTCTTTTAGGGCCATTCGATTCTTTATTTTTATATTGAAATAACATATTATCTTGAAATATCAACTTATTAGCTTTAAATTTCAAGATCGTAACTCCCAATTTCAACATATTATTTTGAAAATTTAAGATAATGATCTTGGACAAATTCTTATCTTGAAATTTCAAAATTATTGCCTTGAAATTTCAACTTAATATGCATCTTGAAATTTCACCTTAGTATCTTGAAATCTTCAAGAAGAAGTATTGAATAACGAATGGCCCTAAAAGACTTCCATATAATACACAGTTTCATTTTATTCACTGCAACTTAATGCTTGTTGCAGCGTTTGCGATAGACTGCGCCGCCGAGGGTGATGGAGTTCACGAGATGGGATGTCGCGCCTTTGTCACTTGTAATGCTGGAGTTGCCACGATAACGGAATGTAAAGGCAACACGGTCTATGACGGAATCACAAAGACATGCCGCGAGTAAAGTATATTTTTACTGATGACATGTTTTATTGTTTGATGTCAAGTCCGGGGGTACTTTACACCACACCCTTGATTATCTGTTCTATTGTGATTAATCGAGGGTTATCCGTTCTATTGTGATTATTCGAGGCTTATCCGTTCTGTTGTGATTATTCGAGGGTTATGCGTTTTATTGTGATTAATCGAGGGTTATCCGTTCTATTGTGATTAATCGAGGGTTATCCGATCTATTGTGAATAATCGAGGGTTATCCATTCTATTGTGATTAATCGAGGGTTATCCGTTCTATTGTGATTAATCGAGGGTTATCCGTTCTATTGTGATTAATCGAGGGTTATCCGTTCTATTGTGATTAATCGAGGGTTATCCATTCTATTGTGATTAATCGAGGGTTATCCATTCTATTGTGATTAATCGAGGGTTATCCATTCTATTGTGATTAATCGAGGGTTATCCGTTCTATTGTGATTATTCGAGGGTTATCCGTTCTATTGTGATTAATCGAGGGTTATCCGAGATGTTCGTGATCTAACATAAAGTAGGTCAGATTTTAAAAAAGAATATAAGTTATGCATATGGTACAAAGATGCTCCAGCGTTTGTTCCTCCAGTCAAACCTGGAGGTACCATTCCTCACGCCCAGGAGTATTCGGTCTGTTGTCATTAATACAGCGCTAATTTACCAGTGAAGATCCAGGTTAGAATTGGTCTTCACTAACCCATGCTTGTCGTAAGAGGCGACTAACGGGATCGGGTGGTCAGGCTCGCTGACTTGGTTTCACATGTTCGTTTCCTTATTGCGTAGATCGATGCTTATGCTGTTGATCACCGAATAGCCTGGTCCAGACTCGATTATTTAGAGACACCACCATATAGCTGGGATATTGCTGACCGCGGCGTAAAACTAAACTCACACACTCACTCAGCGCTAATTGGAGAGGTTCGTGGCTACACATAAAAAAAACAGATGAATTCCTTTAGAAATATCAGTCATTCCTTTGACTTCAATAAACATGGTCCAGAGATGATCCACATCTGTTCTTCCTGCCCCTTAGAAGTCTTCGTTTATGACAGACACGAGTAGTGTGCTCGGTAAAGGATATTAATGGTTGTTATTCAACGGATTTGCAGCCAGCGATTGTCCTGGTATGAGGTTGAACATTTGTTTATTAATGTTTTAGCAGTTCAATTATTTCTTCCGAAATAAGTGAGTGAGTGAGTTTAGTTTCACGCCACCTTTAGCGATATTCCAGCAATATCACGACGGGGGACACCAGAAATGGGTTTCACACATTGTACCCATGTGGGGAATCGAACCCGGGCCTTCGGCGTTTCGAGCGAACGCCTTAACCACAAGGCTACCCACCGCCCCTTCAACATAAGAAAGAACTGGACATATGTTTAACATATTATTTCTAATATATATGCTTTGAGTTGATCGATGACTTACTTTACGCCCGTATATACCATGTATGCTCCCTGCATCTATCGATGATCGAGCCCCATCTCAGTGCTGCTTCTATTGGACGCGTACGGCCGTGCATTTGGTAGCATATTACGTGTATTTGAGTCTGACTGTTTTGAGTGCTTGGTGATTCTGGCAGTCACCTACATTCTAGGTTTTGGTGGCGGAATGTATACCAAATGTATCTCTTGTCATCAGTGTGCGAAATAGCCAATGGCGTACTAGCCCGTGCCTAGTAAAAATCCAGTTGGGCCAGTAAATCTCCAAGTCACTTGCCCGACTGGCTAGTGAACTTTTATGGGGTCATTTTAGAAATATATCACTCTCTCCGACTTGTTTAGTTATAATGCATTTTAGATTATGACCTGATAAATGATGGTATTTTAACTTTTTGTATTTTTAAATTATTTTTTGCATTCACATTTCAGGCTAGTGAATTATTTTGTGGGCTAGTAACTTAAGGCATAGCTATCCCGACTGGCAAACTAAATTTGTAAACTTTTTCGCACACTGCTGGTCATTGCTTTTTCCCAATAAAAAAACTGGTCCTGTCTGAAAACGTGACTTTTTTCCTGTCTCCAGTCCCAATACGCTGACGAATCTCTGCTCACAGAGCATAGACTGTTCTATCAAGAAAGACGGGAAGTACGCTGATGTAATATGCAGTACCTACTACACCTGCAACGGTGGAACCTTCTTTGGCCACAACTACTGCCCCGGAGGTGAGTGACGTCATGGATGATGGAGTGAGTGAGTGAGTTTCGTTTTACGCCGCTTTTAGGGACCGTTCATAATTTACGGCTACGGTGATGATGATGATTTTAAGGGAGGGTCAACCATTTTGTTCCGGGGAGCCAGGGGGTATCAATTGATTTGGTAAGGATGACATAAGGTGAAGGGTAAAGTATAGGGTAAGGATGGCATAAGGTGAAGGGTAAAGTATAGGGTAAGGATGGCATAAGGTGAAGGTAAAGTATAGGGTAAGGATGACATAAGGTGAAGGGTAAAATATAGGGTAAGGATGGCATAAGGTGAAGGTAACGTAAAGGGTAAGGATGGCATAAGGTGAAGGGTAAAGTATAGGATAAGGATAGCATAAGGTGAAGGGTAAAGTATAGGGTAAGGATGGCATAAGGTGAAGGTAAAGTATAGGGTAGGGATGGCATAAGGTGAAGGGTAAAGTATAGGTAAGGATGGCATAAGGTGAAGGGTAAAGTATAGGGTAAGGATGACATAAGGTGAAGGGTAAAGTGTGGGGTAAGGATGGCATAAGGTGAAGGGTAAAATATAGGGTAAGGATGGCATAAGGTGAAGGTAACGTAAAGGGTAAGGATGGCATAAGGTGAAGGGTAAAGTATAGGGTAAGGATGGCATAAGGTGAAGGGTAAAGTATAGTGTATGTATGTATGTATGTATGTATGTATGTATGTATGATGTATGTATGTATGTATGTATGTATGTATGTAAAGTATGTATGTATGTCTGTCTGTGTGCGTGTGAGAGAGAGAGGAGAGAGAGAGAGAGTTAGTTGTACGCCGCACTCAGGAGATATTCAAGCTATATGGCGGCAGTCTGTACTTAATCAGAGTCTGGACCAGACAATCCAGTGATCAACAGCATGAGCATCGATGTGCGGAGCAATTGGGAACCGATGACATGTGTCAACCAAGTCAGCGAGCCTGACCACCAAGAAACCGTTAGTCGCCTCTTACGACAAGTATGGGTTACTGAAGGGAATCAATATTCTAAACGGACCTTCACACGGAGAGAGAGAGAGAGAGAGAGAGAGAGAGAGAGGTGGTGTGTGTGGATAGATGAGAGATCGGTCAGGAAGGGCATACTCGTAAAGTGAATGACACAGGAATACATTTTGGATTTTTAGCTCTGTCGAGTTAGAAAGTGACAGGTGCTAGGATCCACAAGACACTGACTTAGTGTCGGGAAAAGTACCAGTGGAAACACGTAGACAAGCAGATGCTGCATGCCTATTATAGGAGACTATCTCCGTGTTGTAACGTGAGGAGGCACAATTCCATTACAGCGTGTGAAACGTGTCGGGCGTGGATTAGTGAGTGAGTGAGTGAGTTCAGTTTACGCCGCACCATATTTTTTTGTTTCGTTTGTTTTAACGCCGCACTCAGCAATATTCCAGCTATATGGCAGCTGTTCCAGACAATCCAGTGATCTACAGCATGAACATGGATGGATTTACGTACATACGATGACATGGGGATACGATAACGTGTCAACTAAGTCAGCGAGCCTGACCACCTGATCCCGTTAGTCGCCTCTTACGACAAGCATGGGTTACTGAAGGTTCATTTAACCCTGATCTTCACGGAGTCAAGCGTGGATTTAGTCACGTTCCTTTATTATACTTTCTAAATGATATTCGAACATCAGTCACAGACTTGGTCTCATAATTGTTTAACAATAAACAGGGATTGTGCAATTTGACGCTGAATAACATTTTTCTAAACGCTACAGCAAACCGGATCAGCCAGGCTGGTTTGTGTGTAAGGAGTAACTCATTACCATCCTAAAAGCACAGATAGTTCTGATTCCAATGCAATACGTTCACGTGGATGACACAGGTGTGTAAAGTGTGACCTTTTCTATTCACTTCCTAACAAAATAAGGACGAAAACATCGATTCAAAGATTCAACGTATTTTGAAGGTTCTATTAATTTCATATTCTTCTAGGATTGGGACTGTTGTCGAGTTTGGGTCCAGACTATGGGGTACTGTTTGGATTTGGATTAGGGCCTGGCAAGCGGTGAAACAGGAATTATACGTTAGAGGAATTATAGAAGGTAACAAAGCAATGAAACATTAATGAAATGCATGCTTTAATCCCTTTTGAAAGGGAATTGAACTTGGGTCACATCCGAAGGCTTGAACGAGAAGGCCACATCAACGTCACTGTAGTTTTGTTTGTTTGCGCTCTCTGCAATATTCCTCCCGTAGGGTCTCTAAAACATCGCGTCTGGACCAGACTATCCACTGATTGACAGCCTGGCAGAGTTTTACACAAGTGCGATCCCATAACACTCATCAACCATCTTTGCTAGACTGACCACCCGATCCACGGTTACTTGCTTCTCACAATGACCACATCTTACCCGGATATTTACGGGTCTGCCGCAGTAGTAGTAACACATAATTTACCCTTCACAATGGAGAGTATGCATAAAGCTCTTTCAAACAGTATCCTCAACTCCTGGGGATCATACAGGAGTACAGTGACGTAATGGGTAAATATTGACAGATCCGACATCTCTCAACGTTCGGTTCGTTTTGTGGCACTACCTATGTAAGGTTGTATATTAAATGGTTTCTCGTTTATACATGCACGAAATAACCATTTAATTATAGATTCGTGTCTGGAAACTGAGCTGAGCTGATAATCAACAAGCACTCGCGGAGATTACTTGCCTGATCATCGGTTTATCGATATATTTATAACAAAATCAGGCCTTAATCTTGTATCAGCATGAATATCTGACATTATGATCACACATAGCTGAGTTTATTGATTAAATCTTTTGTCATACATAGAAATCTATTTAGAAATGAGAGAAAATCAATATACTGCCCACTGTTAACATCGTGGTAAACAGTTATAAGAGGCGCTTGTCATACGAGGGCGACTAACGAGGATCGGGTGGAGTAGACTCGCTGACTTGGTTGACACATGTCACCGTATCCCAATTGCGTAGATCGATGCCCATACTGTTGATCACTGGATTGTATGGTCCTGACTCAATTATTCACAGACCGCCGTCTTATAGCTGGAATATTGCTAAGAGCAGCGTAAAACTAATCTCACCCACTCACTCACTCACTCCTCGTGGCATCGGTAGGGTTAGTGGTGAAGTCCTCGCACGTCCCGCCGGGGACCTCTGTTCGGACCCCGTACCCACAGCACGGTATGGTGTCACGGTGTCTTCTATTCTAAAAAATACAACAAACGCTTACTCCCTCACTCAACCTCTAACTGACAGGTAGTCACTGGAAGTGAGTGAATAATATTTTACTCTTCTAGTCAGCTACGTGGCACCATCAAGGCGTTGGCAGGGGCAACGATCCGTAACCGGTGTTTCAAAGAATTAAATACACATTTCATTGGTCCATTGTAACTTTGCACAATAGCCATGGTGCATACTAAAATTTGGATTCAAATACAAAGTCCGGAATGATATCCACATTAACCTTATGATAAAAGGGAATATGATTCAGTGATGTTTTTTACAGGTGGACAATCACCGTCGATCACCCTGCTTGGTTGGGAAGTTGTCTGTCTGTCACTGACCTAATTCATGCAATTACTATGCTGTTTGTTGCACTTAGCAATATTCCAGCTATGTAGTGCCAGCCTGTAAATAATCAAGTCTGGACCAGACAATCCACTGATTGACATCACGAGCATCGATCTACGCAATTGGTATACGATGACATGTCAACCAGATCAGCCAGGTCCGTTAGTAAGCCTGACCTTCCGATTCCGTTAGTCGCCTCTTACGACAAGCATGGGTTTAACTCGACGACAGCGGCGGCGACGGCGACGGTTACGACCGTGAAACAGGCGAAGATTTTCTGGTTCAAATGATCCTTTGAAACAGATTCCTTGTGCCCCAACCACCTTCTCCATCACGCACGCACGAACGCACGCACGCAAGCACGCAGACGCACAAGTGCAATAGTGTTATATAAATGCACTCAAGACCTAAACATGTAAACAATGTTTAACATAACGAATGCATGTATGATGACATGAGATCCACGGTCGGTGGACACGCTCACGCGAATCTTACATCCCATTACGATGACACACTTATCACGGCCAACAGTTGTCATTAACAAAGTGAAAACTAGAAACGGTCACAGAAAAACAAACTCAAAGCCATTGTATGTAGAAAATGTTTGTTCTGTCTTTGTTCTGACATATGGCACAGACCTTTGGTATATATGTACCCAAAACAAATGCTATTTTCCTAGCAACCGCCATGTTGACTTCACTACAGTACCAGTTTGTGCCTGAGGCGATGACATCTCGAAGCTCCAAACCCTGCCAGATTAGGGTTAAGGCCACTGCATAGGATGCGTCTTGACCGTGTGTTGAGCTTTAAAAGTACTTTTGTTCCGTGATATTGTCTACCAGCCAACTGTTTCACACCTTACTATTGATTTCCTCACAACTAATTTTTATTCTTGTCATATCCTGCATAATTCACACTGTGAAAGAACAAGCACTGTGATATAAATGGAGCCGATTATTTCAGTAACAATGAGATATAAAAAGGATTAAGACAGTATGTTTGTTTTGTGGGTTTCGACAGAATCATCCTGAATACGCAATCACCCAGACACTATCATTACAAACCATTAGGAATATAATGAATACAAACGTTGAACGTGAAAAGGTAAACCATCAGTAATTTCAGCGTCATTTAACAAAACGCTCAAACGACAAAACATATAAGAGATCGTCTGTGGCTGTTCTATTCACTATGCATAACCACCCTTTGCTATGGCAGGATTTGCTGATCGTTGAATCAATTCCTCAATACAAATAGTCACAAAGTGTCTGAATGAGTTTGTAGTAAATGGTACAAATACGTTTTGTGTTTCATTTCCCCGGGTTTTTTTCAGAATATTTCACGCAAAGCTGACTAATTTAATAAATTAATGAGTGGTTTGGGTTTTACGCCGCTTTTAGCAATATTCCAGCTACATCACGGCGGGGGACACTAGAAATGGGCTTCACACATTGGACCCATGTAGGGAATCGAACCCGGGCCTTCGGCGTGACGAACAGACGCTTTAACCACTTGGCTACCCTACCGCCCCATTTATAAATTAGAATTGTGATGTTCTTAATCATTGTTAGTAGCTACATGTCTATTAAATGAGTCCGCAATGCCTAAATGCGACTGATCGAAATTTAGAGTTATGCCGGGAATCGAACCCAGGAGTTCCAGGACGATCCATTACAAATTAACCACTTTACTACCTCACGTCCCGAGGTTCTACATCCGCATACCGGGCACTGACAAGGATTCTCTGAAGGTGACACATGTGGCCTACCTGAAAAATCACAATCTCCTGAACAGCTGAGGTGTTTTTTTCGGTTATCTTTGTTACGTTGGGGCCAGCAAACCAACTAAACCAAAACGGTGATATCAGCAACAAAATCCATTTCTAGCCAAAGCTAGAATCCATGATTGTATGATTCTTACTATATCCTGATCATTCTATTAGGAATCACTATGAAGCTTTGATAGCACCAGGTGTTCAAGAAAAGGTTGCAAATTTTGCAATGATGCCATTTGGTTTTATTGCTGCAATAAGTAGAGACATGCAAATAACCCAGTCTCGTAAACGAACACGTGAGTGATATTATGAACATCGGCTCACGCTTTCAGGGTTCGATGACATGACGTTGATCCAGACTGACCACCAGATCTACTTTGGTCGCCTATCACGAGATACAGACCTACTACCCGAATTCTCAAAGGTCAACACCGGGTGTCCCCACGAGGAAGGTCGTAGTCACTATACTGTTAAGATGGAAAAGATATATGGCTGTCACTTTGTCAATAAACAGTTTTTCTATCATGTGCGATGAAGATGTCTTTTAAAATCTTTGACTGTTACTTACAAGTTCTGGAACATGATATAAATGGCGAACATTTCTTGAGAACGACGTCTTGGGCAAGAGAAGAAGCGATTAGATACCTTCCCAAACACTAAACAAGATTTTAGTAAAATATGTAAAATTTCATAACATTTCCAAGCGTTTCACCTTTCTAATACGAATTAAAGATGTTCTGACATATGAAACAGGCCTTTGTTATAGATGTACCAAACAAATACTATTTCCCTAGTAACCGTCATGTTGACTACACAACAGAACTAAATTAGTTTATTTCCGAGGCAATGATACCTGAAAGCGCGAAGCTCTTTATTTGTTGGGCATATAATGTAGTTCCTAAAACGAGCCACAATTCTCTAAAACACAACAAAACAAATGGCGCAATAGATCTATTCAAGATTTTATCATTGAAGAAAGTGTCAAAACAGGTTGACGATTCACTTATATTTCTCATCCAATTTTCACAACCAGCTGTTACAAATAGAGATAAATAAAATTAGCTCCAGGCGTTATAGTAGTGATAATGTTCTCCAAATAGAAGAAATTGATAAGTTGATAAATAGATATTATAATCCTAGTGTCACAATTGGTCGTTTCAAACATCCGGGTTCAACCTCGCTCCATTTAGGTGACCTGTTAGTGATTATATTTCAGTAAGTGGTAAACCTTAGAAAAATGGGAGAAGAAGGAGCACATGCACACATATAATAGCCTATAAAACACAATGCCACTTAATAAAATGTTCTGTAAAACGACTGTTTGGAATTAACTTCCCATGGACTTGGCTTATTGAACACAGCCATTTACTGATCGCATGGCCGCACATCGAGGGCTGCAAGGAGCTATGATTACATTGTGTGTGAAATCCATGCATGTAGAATTATATCTTTAAAAAAAAAAAGCATTTGTGAAGACTGTCTGTAATTAATGATAAGCTTCGTTTAAAATATGTGCGTGAGGGTCTAATGTTGTGATGGGTGATAGATGGTGTAAACACGCTGATCGGACGGTGTACCACTGGAGTACTCAACACAAATTTCCTTTGTCAGGTGAAGACGGAAATCTTGAAAGCTGTCGAATTTTGTGTCGTCATGCCAAAATACACACCCTTGTGTTGATAACAAACATATGGACACCTTAGATTATTGTAATGACGTAATACATAAAACCTTGTTTCATAATCATGGCAGTAATGTTGTAAGTTTTTAACTCACAATCCTGACAGAACGCATGCACACCTCGTAATACAATCCTGACAGAACGCATGCACACCCCGTAATACAATCCTGACAGAACGCATGCACACCTCGTAATACAATCCTGACAGAACGCATGCACACCTCGTAATACACCTGGTGCTACAATCCTGGCAGAACCTATAAGAACACCTCGTAATACCATCCTGACAGAACTCATGCACACCTCGTAATACAATCCTGACAGAACTCATGCACACCTCGTAATACAATCCTGACAGAACTCATGAACACCTGGTTATACAATCCTGGCAGAACCTATGAACTCCTCATAATACAATCCTGACAGAACTCACATGAACACCTGGTTATACAATCCTGGAAGAACCTATGAACACCTGGTGATACAATCCTGGCAGAACCTATGAACACCTGGTAATACAATCCTGGCAGAACTCATGAACACCTGGTGATAAGATCCTGGCAGAACCTATGGACACCTTGTGCAAAATATACGTGTTGTAAGGGGGTGGGTTGAACAGAATATCCGCCATTTTGTTTTATGACGTCACATAGGTGTGACCTTTGTGTGACCCACCCTCCTTCAGGGAGTCCCCTTCCGGCCCAGGTGTGTGTGACCTTCAGGTTCACCTTAGTAGGCTGTGATTATTATTCAATTATCTTATGAGTGGTATGAGTTTGCCGACTCGAGTGTTCACACAGCTTAGACTAATGCTTAGTCTCTGAATATATATATAATTTTGATAGTAACAAACAAAGCCTGTTTAAATTGAAAGGAGCCCTAAGGACACCAGATATTCAGAAAGTGAGGGAAATCTACACTTGCTATATTAAGGGTTTCCAGCACTGCAGATAGGGCATGGCAGTAGGGAAATAATGTGGTTCAGGGACTGTGAGACAGACTAAGCAAACGTTTTCAACGTAGATTTAATATCACACAAATGAGGGGAATTTGCTATTATTATTATTAGGGACAAAGTTTAAA
>NW_025765352.1:60385-148644 GCF_003918875.1 Haliotis rubra | reverse complement strand
TGCTT
Organism: Haliotis rubra; assembly: GCF_003918875.1. Taxonomy (NCBI): domain Eukaryota; kingdom Metazoa; phylum Mollusca; class Gastropoda; order Lepetellida; family Haliotidae; genus Haliotis; species Haliotis rubra. The sequence goes on along the minus strand of NW_025765352.1, from coordinate 148,639 downwards.
AAAGCTCATAGAAATGCATTGTTTATTTTGGAATGTGAACGACATCAAAACATAGCACTTTTGTCTTCATTCTATCTTTTCTTCAATGAGTGTGCATGATTGTGAGTGCTTGTGTCCGAGGGAACGGGGCTTTAACAGTTGAGTTCTAACCATAGGTGGTCCGATTAATGATTTAGTATAAATATACTTTCTGTGTTCTTTAAATGCATTTCCACTTAGGTACTGCATAAACAAAATATGGCATTAACATTACAAATTTAAAGATTTTAACCTACAGAATAATTCTTACTAATGGGTTTTGTGGTTAATGTTGAACAACTCTGTATGATGGTTAACAGCTGGCACCCACCTTACCCTATTCACGACCTGTGACACCTCTTCATACCTGTCACGTGCATAGCTGACCTACATTGACGAACGTTGACCTTTATCATTGGCTCCCTCCCTTGCAAGCAGTCTGCGTTCTGCTGTTTATTTTGTTGACAGATTCTTTCATACCAATGCATAAAATCGGTGATTTACAATGTGATTAGGTTGTCTGACAAAACATCCACTTGCACAGTTTGAGATCGATTGGATCATTGGATGAAGAGATATTTACAAAAAACCGGGTCACATGCATTTCATGCCAAACTATAGTCCAGGTGCTCGCTTGAGTATTACACAGAGGTAGTGGTACTTGTCTTCATCTGCTAATAAGACCGCATCTCCGCACTTGAAAGTTGTGGTACTTCTGCTAATAGATGGAGTCCTGAAATGGACTAATTTGGATTTGTCAGGTTAATAGCCATCTTGTTAGCCGCACACCACTGATATATCTGCATCTAGTCATAAAAATATCCTTTCTATATTTTATGATCAAGTAGACACTGAAGATCTTCCTCTGTCTCCGCGAGTAACACAATATCGTCAGCATACTTTAATACTGCTATGTTGTTTTCTCGATTTTCTCCTCTTCCAAGCGCATTTATGATTAAAATCAAATCATTTATATACATAGTAAAAAGTAGAGGTGATACAGGGATTTAATGGCTGTCAACATTCTTCCTCCAATTCTTGCAGGCGGTATGTTCTCATTTCGCCTACATCCCATTTCGCCTACAGTCTTAAAACAACATGTCATGGTCTGTTGACTGTTGATTACGCAATGGTGAACTAGTGGCACCCCTATGATCTAAAATGGACTCTCCTAGTTGAAGGACAAAAAGGGTTTATTTATTTCTGTTACTTGTCATTTTCTGATCACAATGAAATGATAATTTATTATTTGAATGTTGTGGGAAACACGTTAATTTCGACCCAAAGTACATCATGCCACGGCTTTAAAAAAATCAGCATCTCTGCGCTGTGGGTATGCAGGAAACTGGAATTGCTCAAAATGATGTGGCCAGACATTTTGTGTCCATCGAAACACGATCTCATCTCTATGCAGACGTTTTCAACATAATGGTAACACGAGAGATTTGCCTCGGACCGGCCGTCCACGCATGGTGTCACATCAGCAAGACAACCACATTCGGCTGATCCATCTAAGGAATCGATTCCATACTGCCAGTTTGATTGCTCGGACAATTCCTCGCTCACGGCCAATCAGTTCCAGGACCGTACGGAACCGACTGAGGGAGCAGAACATCCGGCACCGACGGCCTGCAACACGTCCAATTTTGCTTCAACGTTACCGACAGGCACGTCTTGCTTGATGCCGACAACACCTACTGTACAGGAGACAAGATCGGGATGATTTTTTTGTTCACCGGCGAGTCTAGACTTCATCTGGACAGCTCAGATAGCAGGTCAAGGGTTAGTCTGTCTCACAGTCCCTGAACCACATTAATTTCCTTACTGCCAAGCCCTCTCTGCTGTGCTAAAGCCCTAAATAAAGCAAGTCTAGATTTCCTCAGACAGACCCTGGCCTTTTCACTTCCATTGAACAGTTTGTTAAAAAAAAAAGTGCTTATCTGTATCCTCTTCGCATATTATACAAATGGAAACTTTTGAATTTGGAGATAAGTTCAAATTCATAAATAATTTTGTTGGTGTTCCACACAGATCTTGCACCTTGGTCATCTAGTGTCGAAGTGACATTGTGGGCTTCAAGTTTCCCAACAGGAAAATGTTAGGCAGTAGGGGCACCTGACTGGCCCACATAAGGTCATGACAGCATGGAGATAGGACAGGGCTTAACAGGAGGGCCAATATGCCTTTCACTTATAGCGTTATCTGATGGTTGTATGATGTGACTTCTAATTGGTAATGACCCCAGCACGTGTAGCCCCAATGCAGATGTTCTTAGTCTCTGAATCTCTGGTCTCCCTAGGGCTCCTTTTCAATATAAATGGGCTTGTTTGTTACTATCAAAATTAAATATATTCAGAGACTAAGCCTTAGTCTAGTCAAGGGTGAACAGATGGTGAGGGGAACGGTATGCTAACGCGTGCATTCTTCAACGTCAACAGTTTGGTGGCGAAAGCGTTATGGTAGGGTGGGTGGGGTGTCACATCTCATGGTTGAGCACATTATTGTCAATGGCAATATGACAGGTCTGCAATACAGGGATGAGACCACTGGGCCTCATGTGTTGCCGTTCATTCAAGGACAGAGACGTTTCAGCAAGAGAATGCCCGTCCACATGTCGCTCATTTAGTGACATGTCTTAAGACATCCAAACATTGCCGTGCTCCTCTGGCCAGCTGTTTCTCCTGACCTGTCCCCTATCGAGCATACTTTGGATGAAATGGAGCGACCTTCAGACCCAGAATCAGCCATTGGCATCAGCTGAATTGGGACAAGCGTTGGTTGGGGAATAACATTCCCCAAGATTTCTTCAATCACTTAATGTCTTCTATGCGCCCTCATTGTCAAGCCTGCATCAACGCCAATGGTGGACACACACAATGCTGAATTTGTGAACTAACCTTTTACACCACATCTCTTCAAGGGCTTCTCACGATGCCTAGTGACAAATCATACAGATTTCTGTATATTATCCCGTCAATAGTGATAAAGTGAAAACCACAAATCATGTTATTATCTTTTTGCATTAAAATTGGCATAACATCAAATAATGCAGTGTTACTTTATTCCAGTAGTATACATTTTGTCTATTCTCATGATGACAGTGGCACGATAATACATAACACAACGGTCATTTGTGACGCCATCTTGCATACTGGTTTCTATTCATGACTAACATGACCCTCCACCTTTCCACCTTACCTTTGCATTATCAAGGAGATAGTTACAGGTGTGCATGAGAAAGAATTAAATACCCGTACTTCATAAAAACAAACCAATGTCCAATGCTCTCAATGCAGAAACAACCCACTAAAGTGCTGTCGGAAATAAAAAAAACCTGTATTTTCTCATTTTTCTCTACAATTTATGTAGTTGATATGTGCAAGTGTGAAATATCTGTTAAACTAAGTTCGGCCTAACTACAGTCTCAGTGGTAGGGACATAGTAAACGTAGAAAAGATTAGTGCAGAAATGAGTCCAAAACGATTTATTTGGAACAGGCCATGGCTTTATGCAAATTATTGTGGGACAATATTGTATTACAAAGGACACTTTTTAAATGCCCTATTTGAAATTAGACGTAGCTTCATTATAAACGATACCTGGCGTAAAAAATACGGTCGACGGTCTGTTGTCATACCTGGCTGAGCGACCTAATTGCCATCTATAGTCTGATCTATTGTTTTTAGCAGCTATTCGTATTTTTCTTAAGTTTTACCCATTTTTACGAGTAAACATGCTTTTCTGGATATCCTATTACGCATCCCTCTGAATGCCCAGTTAGGCCGATGTGGTATATTTCGACATATGCTATTTGCAGTTGTGTAAATTTTAGAGATACAGAGTAACAGCCTAAAAACAGTTTTTTTTCTATTTCCGACAGTACTTTAATCATCCATCTGTATTTATCACAGTAATGCATGACCTGTGCAGGAAGATACTGTGCATCGATCTGACAAGTCGACTAATCAGTGAGTGAATGAGTGAGTGAGCCACCTTTAGCAATAGGGTGGGGTGTGTGCAAGGTTGTGATTCACCTGCCAAAAGTAAGAACATCATCTTTCATAATATACGGGCCTGTGGGGTAGCCTAGTGGTTAAAGCGTTTGCTCGTCACGCTGAAAACACGGTTCGATTCCCCACATGGGTACAGAGTGTGAAGCCCATTTCTGCTGTCCCCTGCCGTGATATTGCCGGAATATTGCTAAAAGCAGCGTAAAACCAAACTCACTCACTCATAATATAAATAAAGTATCAGGATACAAATCGTATTACATCCCTTCCATGATGTTACATCTCAATAGCTGTGTGATTTGACTATAATCCTAGATAAATTCACACGGCAACTTCAAACACAGATGCATTTATATATGTAATCAATATTCTTAGTAAGTTTCTCCTCGTTTAATCATTAAAATCTATTTAAAACACATGAACATGTATAAAATCTCTCTCTATATCACACATTTGCACCTTTCACACAAACAAAAGGATTATATAATTTTTTTTAAATTCTGTGTATTAGTATAGCCCTAATAAAAAACAATGTTTAACTCTAAAACCAACAATCATCATAAACTCGGAGCATCTTGTTTCCCAGCATTCTCTGTATGTGTCTGAGATTTCCCATCATTCTCCTGTGTCCAAGCCCTGTCATGGTTCCAGTATTCCTCGGTCTGCATCTCGGTCAGTCTTGACACTGTACGGTCAAATGCAAATAGCTCCTCCTCCCCTGTGAAGATGCTGGATTTGGCTTTGTCGGAAGTCTAGGAGGAAAATTGAATAAAGCTCTTTAGCCTAATGTTGCAAAACAGTGCATGATGGACAACATAGCTTACATATGCAGTGGAACTTTCTTTAATCAATTTACTTACTTCCAGGAGTGAGTGACTATGGTTTTACACCACTTTTAGCAATATTCCAGCAACATCACAGAGGAGGACACCAGAAATGGGCTTCACACATACTACGCATGTTGGGAATCGAACCTGGACCTTCAGCATGACGAGCGAATGATTTCACCACTAGGCTACTCCACCGCCTCTTCATGATCAAGAATCTATATTCTTGGTACACAAGGAAAGTCACCTAGTCCTCGAGCATTTGGCCATGTTTTGTAACTGAAACTCAAGCACGTCAACAGGGTGAAATTCAAGTCATCCTGAGGCCCAAAAGGAAGGCACCCTAGGCCCTAGTGACATTTGACCTTGGGATCCAAGAACAAGGTCTCTTTAGGTCTTATAGGTTTGTTCTTCAAGAGTTTGAATCTAAAGACCTTTCACTCACAAACATTGAACATTAAGCAAAACCTCCCAAATGCCAGAAATTACGAGAAAATATTTTTCCATCACCAGCAAATTTAGACAACAAAACAAAACCTGTGCATAAAGTATGTCAGAGTGTGTGACCAATTAAACAATACTGCAATACAGCTGCTAACATGGCAATGAATTCAGAAAACAAGGTGAACAACAAAGAAAATGAGAACAATCTCCGCTGGAATGAGTATGCTATGCATATCAATTACAACCAATGACAAGAAGCTTCCCACACTACGCCCTTTCTATACTGAACCTGTCAATATAGCTTTACGCCTTTGCAATCCAGGTAGCAGTGTTGAACACCAATACTGGCTTTCTCCCATTTGCTTTAGCTTGACTTGTCATTTGTCAAAACTTTGCTCACTCGTCATGCCAGAGACCCGGGTTCTACAATGTGTGAAGCCCATTTCAAGTTTCCCCCGCCATGATATGGAATATTGCTAAAATCTGCGTAAAACTAGACTCACTAAGATAATAAACCCATGTACTTGATCTTAACATGTCAAAACTTCGTCACCAGGAGATTACAAATTACATCATCTGAGAAACACACTATCTACACAGGCTCGCTTCATATTTGTACAAGATCAATATTGTTAGTTCACAAAGTTCTCATCTTAAAATATACCGAGCATTGTGCTACTCACAGCCTGAATTCCTAGATCATCCATCAGTGCCATGTTGGCCTGCTCATCATGATGGCTGAGAGTGCCTGCGGAGAACAGGTGCTTGGCCTCAGCTTCAGCTGAACAAACCACCTTCACCTGGAGACACACACAGCACACTCATCTTACTATTGAACATACATCACAAGGTAAGTCTTCATACTCTGTCATCAATCAATCTGTTTTGCCCAAGAATTAAGTCCAAAGGTTAGGGGAAAATGCTCCTCAGGGACATATTTTGGGGGGAATGGGGTGGGGATAGGGGCACCCCCACAACCCCCCTCTGGATCCGCTCCTGATTAACCTACAAATGTGCAATCTGTCAAATATCTTGTAACATATGTTATATTTGGGATTACACTTTCTTAGTAAAGTACAGATTCTTGTACTTTTTGTTGAGGTGAGTCCCATCTGTGATTCGAACCCACACCCTGAGAGTCAGGCATCTAATCGCCAGCACACAAAGTCAGACGCTTAACGGCTCAGCCACCGCAACAACTGATAGTCTAAACTGCGGACTTTGTGTACCCCTCGTATAAGTGTAACTTGGCAGATGGGATTCAACCCAAAAACAGTACTAGAATCTGTACTTTACTAAGAAAGTGTAACCCCAAACATAACATATGTTACATTTGACCACTTTCTAAATGGCATTGTGTAATCCTGTCAAATACCTTATTGTCATAGAAATTGTCAATGAGCGTGATGAACCTCCTGCCCTCAGTTTTGTTCTGTAGAGTCATTTGAGGGATGTCTCTAATGATGACGACGTCAAACTCCTGGCTGATACGGAGGTAGTCTACGGCACCTAGTGCCTGGCAAAACAGAAACAAACAAACATTTTAAACTGTCTTTGACTGACTGAGTGTGGTTTTACGCCGCTGTTAGCAATATTCCAGCAACATCATGGCGGGGGACACCAGAAATGGGCTTCACACATTGTACCCATGTGGGGATTCGAACCCGGGTCTTCGGCGTGACGAGCCAACGCTTTAACCAATAGGCTACCCCACCGCCCCCAACTGTCTTTGAAACAAGCTTTGCTCATAATACTTATTCACTTGAAGGAATTTTCCCTCAAATACATAATACATGTCATGATGGCGAAAGTCACAAGTGTTTACAACTTTGGTGAAGCCTGAGTGCACTGTTTGGTGCTGACAAACCAAGATGAACTAACAGAACAAATCTGGGATTCGAACCCATAATGCAGATTTGGGAGGTGGGTTAGCCTAGTGGTTAAAGCATTCGCTCGTCACGCCGAAGACCCGGGTTTGATTCCCCACATGGGTACAATGTGTGAAGCCCATTTTCTGGTGTCCCCCTGCCATGATATTCTTGGAATATTGCTAAAAGCGGCGTAAAACTAAACTCACTCACATGATGCAGATACTAGATACTAGCATGGATAAATGAAGCTAGAGTCAGGACCAGACAATCCAGTGATTGACAGTATAAGCAATATTCCACACTGTCTGGGCAAACTGACAAGCAACCAAACAGGGGATCTTTTCCTAACAAAAAACAATTGCTTTGAAAAACCAAAAGCATACCTCAGGCAGGAGTGATCTTTGCCATATGAGGTCAACAAAAACATTCTCAAAGTAAGAAAAGCAAGATTTATGGATGTCAACTTCTTTATTGTGAATAACACGACGTCATCAGGTGAAGGAGCAAGCATACACTCCGAAATGTCGTGTTATTCACAATAAAGAAGTTGACATCCATAAATCTTGCTTTTCTTATGCATTCCACTTCTAAATGCCCTTCAAAATTTTGATTCTCCAAGTAGATTTTGTTTACAGATCATATGCCTTAGTGAGGTGAGGTGAGGTGAGGTGAAATTGGGTTTAACGTCGTGCTTGAGAATATTTCGCTCATATGACGACGTGCATGCATGTATATGTGTATGTGCGGCTGTTTGTACTAGCCCAGACTTAAGCTGGTTTTATAGTGCTAGCCCACTGAGATACCATGCCGCAGTGAAGCATGAATACCCCACTCAGACACATTTTACTGACACCGAGCCGACCAGTCCTTGTTGTACCCATTAATGCCGAGTGCCAGGCAGGGACCAATAAGTACCATATTTTAACATCTTTTGGTATGATGCGAACGGGGATCGAACCAGCGACCTTCCGCTCTCCGGGCGGATGCTCTAACCACTACACCACGGAGGCGGCCCTATGCCTTAGTGACAATGCAGTATGTGATCGATACTATTTGGTTTACCATTTAGCATTTTTCCAGTTCATGAATACATACTATCCCAGTTCTTAACAGCATTTCTGACTATGTTTTTCCTTGTCTACTGACCCGTGAACGAACCTTCAGTAACCCATGCTTGACGTAAGAGGCGACTAACGGGATCGGTGGTCAGGCTTGCTGGCTTGGTTGACACATGTCATCGGTTCCCAATTGCGAAGATCGATGCTCATGCTGTTGATCACTGAATTGTCTGGTCCAGACTCAATTATTTACAGACCGCCACCATATAGCTGGAATATTGCTGAGTGCAGCGTCAAACTAAACTCACTCACTCACTCCTTGTCTACTGACCTGGGCCTCGTTTCACAAAGCTATCGTAGCGTTACGACTGTCATAAGTCTATGTTACAGTATGGGAGGTGCGAATGCTTCGAGAAAAGTTACGAGATCTTAGGCTTATGAGAGCTTTGTGAATCGGGGCCTTGGGCTTTACATACGAACTTGCAACACAAACCATCAAACGCCATGAAGCTGAACATGCCATAAAGATCAGTTGTAGTTTGTGTTAAATTTCACAAATATTATCAAGAGCAAGGTCACTATCTTTGTTGGATAGGAAATTCTCTAGGACATAAAGAGTTAATAGATTCCCAACAAGGCTTTGACTCACCCATTGTATGCACTGCCTGGTAAGCTAGATTTTGGTACACTGAGTTCTACCTCTGGGATATTTCTGAGTACAGACATCTACTTGGGTATTTGGGGTAGATTTATGGACTACATCATAAAACTGCTGAAGCATAACTTAGTTATTATGTCTGCTGAAGGTGGGGTAGGCAAGGTAGTACGTACAGTCTGGCATAAATGGCTGAATGATGAGTCCAGAACTCGACCACACGTGACTGGCAGTTTCAGATCACGGCCCAGGATTCTCAGAGTCCGAGGACGTATTACTGAAATCATCATTAAATATGATCTCAATCATAATCATAATCTCATACATGTAACAAACTGTATATTGAAGATAAATAACTGCTAAACTTCAAATTAAAGAGTGACAGTACTCAACACTCTGGGCCCACTTTCACAAAGCAATGTTAGCGCAATGATGATCATAACTCCCACACTCAACATGGACCTAAGGAACTCATAGCACTAAGATCACTTTGTGCAAGCGGGCCACCTATTCCCATACCATGTCCAGACTTGGTGTCTTGTGTAAAAGGGGCCATGGGTTGGCCATGGGTTAAGGTGTTTGTTCATCACACGGACGGCCGGGTTCGATTCCCCACATGGGTACGATATGTGAAGCCCATTTCTGGTGTACACTGCTATGATATTGCTTGAATATTGCTAAAAGCGGCATAAAACTAAACTCACTCAATCACTCTTGCAAAAGTAAGACAATGACTTTGAGTAATTAGCGTGATCACTAACCATTTGATTCATATACAGCCTAAACTTGAGTGATCAGGCAACAGGTTCTTATTGCCCTAGGTACCTATCCACAAGGAGTTCATAACACTATGACATGTCATAATTCAAAAGATAATCCTAGGCTTACGATTGCTAAAGCTCTAAAAACGCTACTTTGGATCTGGACCCTGACTTCACTTAGGTCAAGTCTCTATAGCATGCATATCTTCATGAACTCAGAGACACGGAGCTTAAAGATTATTCATTGTCTTTCCGCTATATAACTACTTATGTAATTTTAAGATTGAGTTTGATGTAGCACCACTTTGAACAGTTTTTCAGTTATATGTTGGAGTGTCTGTTTGATGTGAAAGGATTGAGACTAAGATGTTTACCATACACAGAGGCAGTTAATTAACACTAGGGGGGACTACTGAGGGACAAAACTATTGCGATAGCATAGTCAATTGCAACATACTACATGCGATAGCGATAGTCTATTGCAACATACTACATGTACCAACTATTGCAATACTATAGCAGTAGTTTTTCTCAACATACCATTGAATTGTCTCATTTGAAGTCATTTCCCAGATGAATGTATTGTTTATAAGAAATAAAAACAAGTTGAAGTAGTTTCAGTCTCTTTTTATGAGTGACAAGAAACTTGAAACCCAGATCAAGTAAGCAGTTAAAACATGAACTCAATGAAGCTGCAAGTCTGCACCCAAACATCCTGTATTTTGCAGTGCACATTTATCAGCTTAAATCAAATACAAAACTATCGATAGTTACACATGCTATCGATGCATCAATAGTTTTTCGTTTCTACCATCGATTAATTGCTAACGGAGACTCAACAATTGCAACCCATCGATAGTTTGATGCATCGTTACAGCCCTAATTAACACACTTGCTGGATTAACCCTTTTAAACAATGTTTTTATGAATTTGAAGACCTTATCTTGAAAGTAAAATTTAGGGCCTTTGTAAAAGCCAGACTGACAAAATTCATAGCCTTTTAAGAATGTGTGTTTGTATCATGGGTAGACAGTGCAAACACAGGAACATGATGTATGACGTGGTCAGTTGGTGCGATGTTGCAGTCAAGGGGAGACAACTCACTGGCATTCTGACTCTTCATGTAGATCTTCAAACACTCTGTCGACTTCATACTGGCTATCACACATAGACTTTCTAAAATAGTAAAACAAAATCTCTGATGCCATTACCAGAAAATCCTTACACCTTCACTGAGTTTATCTGACAAATGTGTACAAATATTTCAATTTACTTCAAAAAGCCATAACGCTTTACACAGCTTTTATGGATTTTACAACATTTGTTAAGGGACACCATGAAAAATCATAATTGTATCAGTGTATTTGGTATGATAAGCCCCATTGTAACAGCTGTGCTAGCCAACCACATCTGACCACCCAGTTCAGAAACGTTATAAACTTACATGAAATACGTCCTTCCTTCAGCTGGAAGTGTCATCATACGATAGTCGACTCCTGAGTCGAGACATACAACTTTGCTGTAGTTCTGAAACAGTATCTCAGGATCACAGTTGTTCCAACACACACAGCATGTATTACAGAGAATCATTTCTGTTCCTTGATGGATATTTCATTGCCACTTTCATTTTCTCCTGCAGCCATAACAAAATGGAATGTGCCCTCACCAATACACACAGCAGCATCAGTGACTTCCTTCAAAAAACACCTAAAGACTTATCTTTTAGAAAAGAAATTATCACATACATAAATAACAACTTGGCAGTGCACAGAGCACACACTAGTGTGAAGTGATGCAATACATTTTTGTCAACATCGGCTGTTTTCAGTACTTAAAGGTTTGTGTACACTTAATCACCTCAAAAACATAGGGCTGATGTGCAGTGAGGGCTAAATAACACCTTCTAAGGATAACACCTTCTTCTTCTGTTATATGATGTAACATTTTGGCAAAGATCCTTATACCTAGGGTTTAACACAGCACAGAAATGAGCGTCCAGTATGGAGAATTGCATGGTATGGATGCAAAATAATGTAATTTTCTGAGTAAAATTGATATTTTATACTTATCCTGACTCATGCTTATGTGCTTGTCTCTTCTTCTTTGCGAACACAGTGGAACACTTGTATCTCCCAATTGAAGTTCCTTTCAATGTAAAATCACTAATTAGTACTCACCATGAGTTATCTTTCCCCTCGCAGGCGCGGGAACGAGGGCGCCACCTCCCACCATGTGCCTCATTCTCTCCTTTTATAGCGAGCCCAACACTTGAATTTACAGGGAAATCCAAAGTGTTATGTGGGAAGGACGGGAGGGCTTACCTCATGAGTCAGGATAAGTATAAAATATCAATTTTACTCAGAAAATTACATATTTTTCCTTATCCTGACTCATGCTTATTTGCTTGTAGAATCCGACGGCTATGGAGGTGGGAATATATAAGACTTTGGATTTGGATAATTAGTGATTTGAATTGTAATGACTGTAATAACCCTATGGGAACTTCATAAAGGCACTGAACTGATGAATTCCTGCTGCTAACTTATCAGCTGCCATATATGGGTTATTACAATATAACTATTACAATATACTTATTACGATAAAGTATATACAACATTAATACAAAGCTTAAGACTAGTAGACTTAAGTTGTTAATGTGATAGCATAAACTCCTTGAGTTTATAGTTAATATACTTTTATGAAGTAACCAAAGTACTAAGCTTAAGATATGCATAAACTTAAGCTATATGAGTATAGTACTGTGCTTAAGATATAATTTAACTTAAGCTATATAATAGCAAAACCTCCAGGAGTTTGTTAGCTAATATATATATAAAATGTGACCATATTACTGAGCTTAAGATATGATGAAACTTAAGCTAAATATAATAGCAAAACTCCTTAGAGTTGTTAGCTAATATATTGTATGATATAATAACCATAGTACTGAGCTTAAGATAATAGATTGAACTTAAGCAAAATATATATATAGCATGTAGCTATTTAGTACTGATATCAGATAAGTATAAATCTGTAAGATTGACTTATCTTCTCCGAGGAACTGTCAACTGTTGAGCGAGGACCATGGGACCGAAATGGTGGATACCTGAGACGTCCTTGGTGGTGATATCTCTCAGATAGTGGTTGGCAAACACCATATCGGATCTCCAGAAACAACCCTCCATTATGGTATTCAAAGAGCAGTTGCCGTGTAGAGCAAGTGTTGATGCTAGCGCTCTAATTTCATGAGGATTAGATGCTCTTGGAGGGTCGAGTCCTGCAGCCTTGTAGGCACGTAGTATGACAGTTCTGATCCAAATTGAGATAGTAGTACGTGAGACTTCGTCTCATGAGCTGTAGATAGAGGGATAAATAATCTCTTGAATTTTCCTCTCCTCTGTTTGGATCGGTGGAAATATATTTTCAGTGCTCTTACTGGGCATAGTGATAGATCCATCGTATCATGAGGTCCAAGTATGGATGAGAGAGCTGGGACGTGGAATAATCTGTCTGGTTGACCTGGCAATTGGTTCTTAGCTATAAAATCCCAGCGTAGTCCCAGATGAACGATGTTATGAATATCATCAAAGTGTGTTCTCTCAGAATCCAAAGCGTGAATCTCTGACATCCTGGCAGCCGTGAAGCTAAGCTAACAGGAACAAAGTTTTCTGGGTCAGTGATTCAAACGATGTAGATTCTAATGGTTCATAAGCCTCACTTGTGAGGTGTTGGAGCACTATATTTAGATCCCAAGCTGGAGCGTGAAACTTCCGTTTGTGATCCTCCAATCGGAATGCTCGTAGCAAAGCGAGTAACTCTGGGGTCTTTGTTAACTTGACGCCGCTCTCATAGTTATGACAGAGCTTAATGCTGCAAGATAAGTGGACAAAGTTGAGCCTTTTAGATTCTTAGTTTGTCGTAGATAACATAAGTAGTCCGCCACTTGAGGATGAGTAGCATATCTGGCTGTAAATCCTTTCTTTGCAGCATAATTAACAAAACTGTGACATTTGTCATCGTATAAGTTGCGAGTTGAGTTAAGCAGTGCAAGCGTGACTGCTTTTGCCGCTCTGGCTGAGTAACCTCTCTTATTCAGACATGCCTTGATACAATCCATACGTGAAGTTGGAATACTGCTGGTTTTCCGTGCACTTGTTTGGTGTGCGGATGTATCAATAGATTCGAGCGTTCTGGAAGTTGTAGAATTGGTTGTCCGATTTCTTGAATAAGATTTGAAACCACGCTCTCGCTGGCCAGTAGGGCCGCGACCAAAATCAGATGGAGGCTCTGCGCTTGACTGATTTTCCGTAAAGACTTGTGGGATTAACGCTGGTGGCGGAAAGCATCACGCTGTTGAGTCCCTCCCACGATATGCTTAGTGCGTCCGTTGCCCATGCTAGTGGGTCTGGAACTGGCGATACGAAAGTTGTCAGTTGTTTGTTGAATCGAGTGGCGAATAGGTCTACTAGTGGAGATCCTATTTCCATGATTATTTGAGTGAATATCTCTGTGTGGAGCATCCATTCTGTCGGCGACGGTAGGTGTGGCCGAGAGAGAGCGTCTGCTAATACATTCTTTGCTCCTGGAATGTGGCAAGCTCTGACATGTATGTTTAGATTGTCGATTAGATCGAATAATCGGAAACATAGAGACAGTAGGTTCGGTGACCTTGTTGAGCCTTGTTTGTTCACATAAAACGCCACTGTCGAATTGTCTGTGTGAATCATCAACTGAGCATTCTGTAGTAGGTTGCTCCAGTGACTTATGGCGTTTATGACTGCTTGCATCTCTAGCAGATTTATGTGACATTTGCTCTCTTGATTGCTCCATAGGCCTAGTATAGTTAGTAGCTTGATTATAAAGTTCAGCTGTAGTCTGAAACGCTGTGGATCTGGATCCACTTGTATCCCGTCGTCTAGGTAAAATGCGCTGCGAAGACCTTGACGATGTAGGTATGCGACAATAGGCTTCGTCACTCTTGTGAATACCCAAGGGGACGATGAGATTCCGAAGGGAAGTACTTTCCATTGGTAATGTTTCCCGTCTAGGATAAATCTTAGATATTTCCTTGAATGGGGATGAATCGGAATGTGTAGATATGCGTCTTGCAAATCTATGCTGGCCATGTAATCTTTGGGAAGAATTAAGTGCCGAAGTTGTGGTAAGTGTATCATGCGAAACGCTGGCGGTTTGCTTAGATAGTCTTTGTTGAAGATGCTCATGTTGTATATGAGACGAAACTTTTCCTTGGAATTTTTCTTGGGCACTAGGAAAACTAGGGAGTAGAAACCTGGTACGATGTTTCGCTGATCCAGAACTTCTAAGGCCTGTTTGTTTAGCAGAGTAGCTACTGTTTCCCTTAACATAGGTAGTTGTGCTGGTTGAAAGTCGAACCTTGGAGGGATGACTGTTAACGGAGGTATGGCCTTGAGTTGTATTTGATATCCGTGCTGTGGGATGTTGGATACATAAGGATCTTGTAGTAATCCCCAGTTTTCCCAGTGCAGCTGAAGGCGTCCACCCACTTGAGAAGGTTGTACTGGAACGGCTGGGGTGGAAGACTCCAGTCGTTCCGAACCTGTATTTCATCGTCTAAATCCGTGGGAACCTCTGGATGATCTGCCTCTTGCTGATCCTCCTCTGAAATTGCTGTATGGGCGACGAAAAGATTCCCTGGGACCTTTTGCTGTAGCCAATTTCTTGTCCCGTGCTTTCTGTAGTCCAGAGAATTTAGACTTGCCAGAGTATCTCAAGGATGATTGCTTAATGACGTTCGCTAACGTATCCATGGACTTGATGATAAGCACCTCTCTAGAGTCCTTAGACACCTCTTTGGAGACCTTGTCTATGTTACCACCAAAGAGTAAGGGCGATGACCATGGGGCAGCGTAGAGTGATTCCGTAAATTGATTATCCAAATTGCAGGAGGCTAGTAGACCCTGACGACGAGCCATGGTAGTAGCTTCAGTAAGCGCTGACAAGTGATCTGTAAGGAACTGATGGTCTCTTTTCTGCATGAGTAGAGCCGAGTAGATCATTCTATCTTCCTCCTCTGTAGAATCTTTGAACTTGGTGATGAGAGTTTCATTGACAGTTCTAGATCTATTCAATCCAAAAACATTCTCCTAGAAATGGTACCCAACTGGGCTAGTTTGCGATCGTCTATTCTGTAATTTCTGGACTTGGCATCACTGATTAACTTAAAGTTGTCATCAATCTCTTGAGCCTTGAAAAAGGAGTCCATATTGTGACCTGCAAATTTCTTGGCGCTGAAAACCGGGAAATGTGTTGATTGGAATTTCGTAGATTTGGTAAAGGCTGTATCCAGATTAGCTGGAACCGCTGCTATCGGGTCAATAGGAGGTAAGGAGATAGTGTCCGCATCATCTTCCTTCATCAAATAAGTATGAGCTGAGTTCTCGTTCTTAGACGGGGAAGCAAGTTCCAATCCATTCACCATCCAGTATCTAATTTCTGCATCTGAGAATACGATACCTTCTTCCTCTTCTGATGTAGGATCACATATAATAGAGTGAGGTGGAGTCCTAGATCTGTAAGAAGATCGACGAGAAGATTGTGGTGAACGGACTGACGAGTGGCTAGTATAGGGAGACCTTGGAGGAGACTTCCTCGGCGAACGCTGGTGGCTTCGTGAAGCTCTCGATGTATCCCTTCTAGATCTTCTGGGTGAAGATGACTTGGAGCCACTTAACCTTCGTGATGGCCTTCGGGAAGGTATCGAGTCAGAGTCCGAATCATTATATGGGAGCCTGTTTCGCGAACGACCTCTGTGTTCTACAGGGTCTGAGCTCGGTGAAGCACTCCTCCTCCGCGAAGCCCTTCGCAACTGGTGAGGATCTGGATCCTTCGTGGAGGCAGCCTGGGATGTTCTTCGCGAAGGCGCGTTTGTGGGCTCTATGGCCCTACGCGAAGTGATAGCTGGCTCTGGGGCCCTACATGACTTATTATGGGTTGGGCTCTGGGGCCCGCGGCTCTGAGGCCTCTGTAAACCGTATCAGTCTTCCATCAACATCAGGATTTGGTTAACCAGGTCGTCTGGGACGGTCTGCGCTGGCGTTGAGGGTGTCCTCTCTGTGATAGTGACGGGACCCTCAGTTATAATCTCAGGCGTCAGCGTAGGCATCTCTGGTTGCGTGTTGATCTGCGCTGAAGTGACGGTAGCCGATACTGGTCGCTTCTTATGCCGTACATCTGGAATGATAATCGGAATGTCATCATCATATAAACACAATTCTGAAACAGGTAGAATGTCAGAAGCAAAGTTTTTAGTAGACTTCGTGGATTTCCCTTTTGACGAAGCTGTAGACCTGGGGGTTCGGAGCGTACGTTGAGACGACGTGGAAGCTCTTCTAGTCTTAGACTGTGATGATGGAATGTCCTGGGATGCAGGTCGCTTCTTGGATATAGCGGACTGCGTCCCACGCTTCTCCCCCGAAGGTAACTCAGGCGGAACACCAGACGGTAGAGGGTCGTCCGCAAACAGTTGACAGGGTATATCTGACTCTGATCTATTAGCCATGACTGAAGATTGTTTCCGAGATCTATCTGCCGCCCGTCTCAAGATGGAATATAAATATTTATCAAAGGCAGAATTAGACAAATTAATACATAATTTGCAGCGTGAAACAATAGAGCATGGAATTATGCAACTAGGGCATACTAAATGCGGA
Source organism: Haliotis rubra (assembly GCF_003918875.1). Lineage (NCBI taxonomy): Eukaryota > Metazoa > Mollusca > Gastropoda > Lepetellida > Haliotidae > Haliotis > Haliotis rubra. The sequence continues at coordinate 131,304 of NW_025765352.1, read as the reverse complement.
TCGGCAGCAGAGTAACGTAATTTACAAACAGTGCAGATTTTCATTAACGCAAACTGCTGAGCAAACACGGCGAACCGTGAATAAAGCAGCAGAAACACGAATAAATATCAATGCATGTTGCATAAGGATACTAGTTACACCTCTATAGATGAATATAAGAGGTACCAAACTAAATATAAATAAAGGATATGTGTGTAGGGAGACACAGGCGCTCTCACGTCCAGCTCACTGGGCGAAGAAGGAGAGAGTGAGGCACATGGTGGGAGGTGGCGCCCTCGTTCCCGTGCTTGCGAGGGGAAAGATAACTCATGGTGAGTACTAATTAGTGATTTTACATTGAAGGGAACTTCAATTGGGAGATACAAGTGTTCCACTGTGTTCGCAAAGAAGAAGAAGACAAGTAAATAAGCATGAGTCAGGATAAGGAAAAATATACATATATTGTGTCAGTAATATATGCACAATAATATTAATTGTACCAAACTCCTGACAAGAAATATATGAAATGTGCAAATCTAATACTGGGGTAATAAAAACATTTTAGATAATAGTCAGCTACACCATTTAATTACTTTACAGGACCCTAATACTTCCAATAATGACTTGTAAAATTAGTTTTTCGGAGTCCCCTGAAGCATATTTTTTGTAGGTCAAGATACAACCCTGTTATACTGTTTTAAAGCAAGAATGAGTGAGTGAGTTTAGTTTTACACTGTTTGTAGCAATATTCCATCAATATCACAGTAGGGGACACCAGAAATAGGTTTCACACATTGTTGTTATATGGGGAATCGAACAGTTGTATGTCTACCACAAGTATACTCATAACTCTGATGTAGCTACGAGATAATTTGTAGTAGCAAATTCTGTTACATTTGATAACACAAGTATACTCGTGGTAGACAGTGTTAACCACTAAAGCAAGAATGAAGCAATACAGCACATTTTAGAGTTAAATATAAATAAAGAGAGATTAACAAAAACAACATAAACGTTTGCTTGAAAGGAACTAACAACAACAGAAACAATAACAAAGGTTCCACAAAAGTATGCTTGTTTCCTTCAGGATGGCTAGTGCAACAGATTCAGTGAGGTGAGGTGAAATTGTGTTTAACATCGGGCTTGAGAATATTTCGCTCAAATGACGACGTGCATGCGTGTGTATGTGTATGCGCGTCTGCTTGTACTAGCCCAGACTTAAGCTGGTTTTATAGTGCTAGCCCACTGAGATACCATGCCACAGTGAAGCATGAATACCCCACTCAGACACATTATACTGACTCCGAGCCGACCAGTCCTTGTTGTACCCATTAATGCCGAACGCCAGGCAGGGACCAACAAGTACCATATTTTAATGTCGTTTGGTATGACGCGGTCGGGGATCGAACCCACGACCTTCCGCTCTCCGGGCCACGGAGGCGGTCCAATGCTAAAGCCCTAAATAAAGAAATTCTAGATTTCCACAGGTTTAAGTTCTGAATCTCCCTTCTCACTCGGGCTCCTTTTCAGTTCAAAAGGACATGTTTATTTCTATCAAAATTATATTTTCTCACAGATTCAGTGAGGGAGCTTAGTTTTATGTTGTACTCAGCAATATTCCTGCTATAATGGTCTGTAAATAATCAAGTCTGGACCAGTCAATCCAGTGATCAACAGCATGAGCATTGATCCTCACAATGAGGATATGATGACATGTGTCAACCAACTCAGCAAGTCTGACTACCCGATCCCGTTAGTCGCCTCTTACAACAAGCATGGGTTACTGAAATCCAATTCTAACCCAGATCTTCATGGGTCACAGCAGACTCAATTTTCGGTGAGAAAAATTAATTGTCTTCAAGTGTCAGTCAAGTATGCTACTATCACAAATTTGTAAGTTTGCCAACAGGTAGAAATACTTTGGACGATTTTAATATTATAATATCATAGGGGCGGTGGGGTAGCCTAGTGGTTAAAGTGGTCGCTCGTCTCGCCAATGTGTGAAGCCCATTTCTGGTGTCCCCTGCCGTGATATTGCTGGAATATTGCTAAAAGCAGCGTAAAACCATACTCACTCACTCATTATATCATAAGTTAGACTGACCCTTTCTTTTCACATGTTCCACTGAAACTGACAATACCCTTTTCAGTATCATAGTCCCCAAGATTGTTTAATGAATCATACATTTCCCTAAGCATGTTTATATGTTCATTTCAACATGTTTATCTAGTTAACTCTTTTGAAAGTGTATATACAGTGCCTTTATATCATGCCTTCATATTATGGCTTCATATGGTGCCAAAACCAAATGATTTCCAAGTGTATCCTTCAGGTACCAGGAACTTATCTAATCCAGCCATTATTGACCAGGCTGTGCTTGTGTAATACAAGGAACTTGCAAGCCATTCTTTAGAAACCAGACTGATGAGAATATGTGAGTAAAGGAAAGTAGTACCTTCAATATCCCTATGAAAGGCACAAAGTTGGCACGTTGTAGACCATTCTTGTAGAGATCTGAGTAAAAGAAAACAAATCAGAGTACATGATAATTGAAACCAAGATGAACAATTATTCACATTAAACGTGCAGAATAGGTCTCCCCGATCATACTTATCATGAATGAGTGAGCGAAATAGTCTGTGAGTCTGAGAGTGAGTGCGTGAGTGAGTGAGGGAGTAATGTCACTTTTAACAGTACTCAAGTAATAACAGTTTAATGGTGGAAGAAAGCCTTATAATGTCATTGTTGATAATGTCATTATACCTTGCTGATAATGTGTCCTTACACCTTGCTGATGTGTCCTTTTACCCTGCTGATAATGTGTCCTTATACCCTGCTGATAATGTGTCCTTTTACCCTGCTGATAATGTGTCCTTATACCCTGCTGATAATGTGTCCTTATACCCTGCTGATAATGTGTCCTTTGTGTCCCTTACCCTTGCTGATAATGTGTCCTTATACCCTGCTGATAATGTGTCCTTTTACCCTGCTGATAATGTGTCCTTATACCCTGCTGATAATGTGTCCTTATACCCTGCTGATAATGTGTCCTTATACCCTGCTGATAATGTGTCCTTATACCCTGCTGATAATGTCCTTATACCCTGCTGATAATGTGTCCTTATACCCTGCTGATAATGTGTCCTTATACCTTGCTGATAATGTGTCCTTATACCCTGCTGATAATGTGTCCTTATACCCTGCTGATAATGTGTCCTTATACCCTGCTGATAATGTGTCATTATACCTTGTTGATAATGTGTCATTATACCTTGCTGATAATGTGTCCTTACACCTTGCTGATGTGTCCTTTTACCCTGCTGATAATGTGTCCTTATACCCTGCTGATAATGTGTCCTTATACCCTGCTGATAATGTGTCCTTATACCCTGCTGATAATGTGTCCTTATACCCTGCTGATAATGTGTCCTTATACCCTGCTGATAATGTGTCCTTATACCCTGTTGATAATGTGTCCTTATACCCTGCTGATAATGTGTCAATATACCTTGTTGATAATGTGTCCTTATACCCTGCTGATAATGTGTCCTTTTACCCTGCTGATAATGTGTCCATATACCCTGCTGATAATGTGTCCTTATACCCTGCTGATAATGTGTCCTTATACCCCGCTGATAATGTGTCCTTATACCCTGCTGATAATGTGTCCTTTTACCCTGCTGATAATGTGTCCTTATACCCTGCTGATAATGTGTCCTTATACCCTGCTGATAATGTGTCCTTATACCCTGCTGATGTGTCCTTATACCTTGTTGATAATGTGTCCTTATACCCTGCTGATAATGTGTCCTTATACCCTGCTGATAATGTGTCCTTATACCCTGCTGATAATGTGTCATTATACCTTGTTGATAATGTGTCATTTTACTCCATGAACCACTGCAAATATTATTATCCATGTAAACAATAAAAACAATCACATTCTTACAAACTGACAGCTTTGTAATCACCAATTTCTTCATAGATTCACCCATGGAACACCTAGTAAACATTGATAGGTAATGATATATATTTTTCACTAAAGAACATAGATACCATTTGGATGTCTGTTTGAAGTTGCCACAACAACAACGCCATTTTCAAACAGCTCTGTGAACAGCCGTTTTAGAATCATTGCATCGGCAATGTCTGTTACTTGGAATTCATCAAAACATAACAGCCAGGTGCTTTCACTGATTTCATCGGCTACAGGAGCTATAGGGTCGAAAGCCTGGGATCTCTTTACGTTCCTGTGTTTGGGCTGGCTATGCTTCAACTCATGGATTCCTGGAAACAACATAACATATCAATATCAGTATGTGCCCAAAAATGTAATTTTTATGATAAAATTAATATTTTATACTTATCCTGACTCATGACTGATGAACTTGGCTATTGGCATCGTTTTCAGTAGTTAGTGAGAATGTTTTTACTCTGTGTTTAGCAATATTCCAGTACTGTCCAGGTGATTGACACCAGAAATGAACTTCACACTTTAAACCCTTATTCAAGTCAGGGAGCCTGACCTCCCGATACCATTAGTTGTCTCTTACGACAAGCATGGGTCCCTACTGGCAACTCATTAGGAATTACTCTTAGTCAATGGTACTGAAAGAAATATGACGTACACAAAAAATAGCTTTTTTAACAAAGGTGGGGGTTGTCCAACATGAAATATAGATGGGAAATGAGGGGGCCAATTAATATTCAAAGGCTTAATCTTCCATTCCTCCAATATATGATACTTATATAAGATCAGAAAGTGAAGTCTTATTTTTTTGTTTGAACTAGAGATGCAATGTACTCTCTGAAACTTGACAAAATAATTGTAAATTTGTACAATTTCTATAAAGTATCATCAAGGACCTATTGACAATGGTTGGGGACATCAGAAATGGACTTCACACATTGCAACCATGTGGAGAATCAAACGCATGTCTGCAGCATGATGAGCGAATGCTTTAACCACTAGGCTACCCCTCCACCCCTTTAGTAAGTATGTAAATAACTTACGCCTGTGTACATCTAACATAAACTTGTGGAAGTGGACTCGTTGTTTCCTCCTCACTGAGCATGTATGGAAGAACATGTCCATCAGCATCGTCTTCCCGCAACCTGCACAACACAGAACGACATCAACATCATTTGATTTTACAATGCTTTTAGCATAATGGCAATATTGCTGCAACATCATGGCAGGAGACAGCAAAAACACAGTGTACCCTTGTGGTGAACCAGTCTGGACCCTTGACATGACAAACAATCACTTAAACCTCCAGACCCAAAGCTTGTCATTAATGTGCAATAGTAGGAGAATTACTGATCACATAAATAATGTACTACAAGCAGGGTTTTACATGACGCACAATTCCTGCGAATTTGAAGCAACAAGTTTGTAAACAACTCTCAAAATATTATCATACGAGTCAGCTTGATGCAAGTTTTGTGGGTGGCCCTCACAATTCAGTTCAATAAAATCGATTTGATAAGCAAACTATCATATTGTTCGATGATAGTTTGACTTTTACAGAGCTGTCAGATTGTTCCAGAGAACTCAGAGGAGACAGTAATCCTGGCTGTTTGAACTGAACAATGCTGTAGTTGCATTTGATGGTGTGACATACACAGTTACATACTGAGAATGATTAACACAAAGAAATTTTAAATTTTCATGACTCCCAAATATTGAAAATGACTCCCAAAATAAATATTGTGAGTCACCATGACTCCCATTTTTAGAAGTCTGTGTAAAACCCTGACTACAATACAATGAATGTCTCACAAGAAATATTTGATATAACATATACGTATAGATAGATCAATATTTCATTGACACATGAGTAACTCAACTCACCAACACTTCCATACAAGTAAAGGCCCTGAGGAGCTGAAACTTGCTGAGAGGAGCCAAATCCTAGACTCTGTAATACCAGGAAGAGCCTTTAGTCATTGTTAGCAATGTCAGGTTGAAGTTTAAATTGCCAAATCTCCAGAGGTACAGTGCTAATAATGAAAACTCTGGGAATCTGAGAACCTGAACGGCTGTTCCGTTTCTGCGGTTTCGGCCCGCCGCGACAGATAACAACTTTTCCGTTTTCAATGATGATAGTTTCTTAAACAACTTTTTGGGTGGAGTCCGGAAAATTTTCAAATATAAGACAGCTGTTGGGTATTAGTAAATGATAAACATGAGTACTATTTATATTTATGTGGCAATTTTGTACAATGATACAATTTGCAATTCATCGGTCCATTTCTGACCCAAACAGACTGTAGCTGCATCTCTACACAAGTGTGGTGGAATGTGACTCAACATCATGTTCAACATTATTGCACACAGAGGCATTGATTCAGAGTTAAAAATCTTATTTTAATAAGATTGATAAAGAAAGAACCTGGGATGCAATTTTATATCAATGCATTTGGTTGTACAATCAGAGAAATGGAAGTCTTAACATGGTTAACAGACCAGACAGATGGTTGGACAGACGGACGGACATGTAAATTTAACAAGCAAATGTGACAGCCACAGTATTTGTGATACACTTTTTTCACTCATTCCCACCTGCAACCAGGAGGCATTCTGTGACTGAGGTTTGTATTCTTTGAGCTGCAAATGCAGGTCTTCTAGATATGACACCACCTCTCTCTGATAATCATCCTTCCTCAGCTCTCCAGTCTCGATCTTTGACAGATATGCTGCCAAGGGGCCATTGTAACCTTGAAAAGTTACTTCTTCTGTCAAGCTGTCCGTTGCCGAGTTGTTACCATTTTCTGGAGTGATTTTATTTTTTTATATATTCCACATAATTTGCAAATGGGTATACATAGAGTAATTTATCATTGAAGACCTAACGGCCTTTCTAAAACATACTGAGCAGTTTTGACATTCAGCATCAATAACTGAGTCGACATAAATTTAATGGCAACAAATGCTGCGAATTGTACTAGATGAACAGATCTAATGAATGCTGATGCATTCTCCGTCAAGTGCACAGCTTTGATGGTGTGTTTTTTTTTACTGCATGTTAGGAACAGCTGTTTCATTAATGCTTCTGGGCCATTTGCTATCACGCCAGAATGTAATCGTTCGCATTCATACTGTAAAGATGGTAATGTTTTTCATTTTTTTTCTGTGCTGTGACAAAGTGACGTCTAAATTTAGAAATATCAAATGTCTTTGAAACTGAGAGCAGATTTTGATCAGGAAAATATTGCCCTTGGTGTTATACAATACTATTACTAAGCAATCACGGTCAAATCCATCGGTAGCGACCGCAGCCGCCGCTAGGGGCGCTAGTGTCGTTATTTTTAGAATTGCGGACGATTTTGGGTCACGGACAGGCCGACGTTTAAGGTCCAAGTACGCATATTTTGACCAAATGTATGCGATTTTTTTTATGGTGTCCCGTCGTACACATGTTCAAGTGCGCGTATTTTGCAAAACTAGCATCTGACCACGAAGATGAAGAAACGACGGTAAGTTGAACTTTGCTCTCTTTTTAAACGTATGCCAAATATTGTAAAAATATTTATTTTCTTGAACTATGGGCAAATACGCTTAATATAATCATTAATTTACATGCACAAAAAGTTTGGTATTTTTAGGAAGCATATAACGTACTGAAATGAGACCTTAAACTTTTCTTGTGTCATTGCCGCGAATCGCGTACCTTGGTCATTTAGAGTTATCTGCCCTTGACACTATGAAGCAGGTAAAGTCGACGCAGTTATTCAGCTATTTTTTCACAACGAAAGTTTTTATAAATAACATCTTTGTTTATCACGTTTCCTGGATTCCTCTGATCATAGAACATTTTTATTGTTGTGGTAATCGTATTTGAGCAAGAACAGGAAGTTGTCACTCTTTTTGTGTTTACAAATTGCAATTTAGTAACCATGGTAACCTGAGTATGATTTTTTTCAAACTATATGCATGTAAACAATCCCCGTCTCTTAGCAAAGACAAGGCTCATTACATGTTCATTTTAGTGTGTTGAAATAGTGGTAACACTTGTGTGTATAATGATGTGTTTTTACTGTGTTCACTTAAAGCTGACTTTTATATTTATTGAAAACCAGATTGAATGTATGATCATGATGATGGAAGGATCATTGATAAATTGTGAAATGTTATGTATTGTATAGAGGTTTAGTATTTAAACCCAGATTTATCTTCAAAAAAATTAATGAAAGTGTTTTTAATAAATTGTTACTGCATGTATGAAAATTTCATTTTTATGTACAAACAAAAACTGAACAAAAATTAAGTGATAGCCATTTATTGTAGGGTATAAATGGGGTGGGGGCATGTGTGTTTAATGTCAGATGACAATTGAATCTTTTAAGAGTTAATCTTCTCTTGTGTGCTTTAGTGTTTTTCTGAACTGTCAAGTGTTTGGCTGCTAAGAATGCACATATATTATTGTATTATATTACATACATATGTTATATATTGTATTGAAATCGTTGTGTTTTAGAGATTCCTGCTACAAGGGTTGAAGAATGCCTCATCTCGAAGAAAAATACTGTGGAAGATAAATATGAAAACTTGTTATGACTGTCTATGAAAACATGTCAATAACCTATTCACAATTAATGCTGGGAATTGGTTAAATCTCATAATTGATGATTGATTCATTACAACCGATCAATCATCGAAAATAATTGGTTTTCGTCATTTATCAAATCTTCCTGACTGTGCCTTAATGCACAAAAAATATAAAAAAACCATGTAGTTCTTTGGGTTTATTTTGTACACTGCAACCAATCTTTGATTATTTCAATTAATCGGACCACCACAATTCACAATCGTAAAGAGTTACATTTAAAAGCTCCATGATGGTGTCGTAAAGTGCATATATCTAGTAGAGAAAATGAAGAATCAGTGTCTTTTCTCTCTCTCTCTCTCTCTCTCTCTCTCTCACATATCTAACGTGGCAACTGTTGAAAATATGGCAATGTTGAAACTGTTGAAAGTATGTAATACGACTCCTCTCCACGTGGAGTCGTAGTGGTTTGTAAAATCGTGCTTCCTACGACATAGTAAAATATTTTTACAAAGAATTGCTATGACTGTTTATGATAACATGTATTACAAAGTGTAGCTAGATACTGGAAACACATGGTTTTAAGAACAGTGCAAATGACACAATGCATCAAGATAAAATTCATTTGAGCTGTTTCAAACTCTGAAACGTATTTGTCCATATCATTTTCACAATGATTCTCAGCTGATGTCATGTGTATGTATTTGGTCTTAGCGGTGCTGATGTGATGGCAACTGTCTTGTCTATATGTTTTATTATACACTCAAGTATTTTCTTCACGTATTTCTGAAACAGATGGGAAACATCCAGGACCAGTGTTGAAACTGAAAGATAGTTAGACAATGAAGTGACTGAAAAGAACGTTTTTTATGTGTATGATCCCCTCTGTGTGAGGCTTCATTTCAAGTATACTCTGAACAGAAGTGTCAAATCATGTAATATATTTGGATTATGGACAACTTTCAACAATTATATGAACTATTTACTGGATTCAAGACAGAACTGCGACTTGAATATACAACAAGCAATCATTATGGTTTTTGAATATTTTAAATATTTCCTCAGATTTTTATTATCTTTAAAAATATTTTTCAAAAATCAAATGAGTGTTTTATTAATACAATTTCATTTTGAAGTTTACACAATGGTAAATAGGAATTTTGAGAAGTAGTTTTGGCCGAAAAGCGACATGATAAAAATTTTACTTTGGTTCTTGAATGCATGTTAATACACATGAACAGGATGAAGAAATTTTACTACCGATGTTTGCTCATGTGCATTTAAGCGATTCTCAATGCTGATTGGTCAATTTAATCGACATGACATCGTAGTGCTGTTAAGAGACGTGAACAACACGGTGACTAAGATGGGCCCAAGTTGGCGACGCGAAAGGAAACCGGAAACCAGCCATCAGTGCCTTCCTCTGTTGAGTAAGCTGGTTTTGCGATATGTGAGACGGGGCCCAGCTTACTCTGTAGAGTTGACGCTTTATACCTTTTCCTACATTTTTATCTTAAAATATCATTAATTGATATAAATCATTATAGTATATGTAATCCACTCGAAACTGGGCATTCTAAGATGCTTCGCTAAAAGATCAAAGGTGTTGATAGCACTTACGATGAAGTACACTTTTTGCATTACGTCACACTGAAATGGCGTCACTACGCCATTCTTGTTTGTCTCCGCTCTATCAAACGTACACTTGGTAACCGTACGTCAGTTGTCATTGTCTAGTACGTCAGTTGTCATTGTCTGTTACAGTTTCCTAATGTGCAACCAACTCGGATAGCACCCTACCTCATTGTTAATTTTCCCGTTTGGTTTATAATCAAAGTTGTAATTGAAATAATAAAGAGAAGATGCTTAACTTGAAAGCAAACTTTATTGAAACTTTGTATCATTTGTTTTATTGCTAACGTGCATCTTAACGCAAGGGGACAGACACATCACTAGAACAGCACATCAGTGAGCCTCGAAGGAGGGTTGTTAATTTTGGTCACGGACTACATAAGGCTTTCTTATCTGTTTTGTGCCTTGGATTAGTCGTCGGTAAGTGTTACATTAGGCATCTTAGAAAGGAAATACAGTTCTCTCTGCCCCCATGTATTGTGTATAAAGCGTCCCCGTGCTTTAACTATAGTAGTTAATGGGGGTACCAGTCGATTTGCCCCAGCTACAAAATGCCTCGGATTGCCAGATTGCCCCAGAGGTTAGTCAAAATGCCCCAATTTATAATGATTAAATATATGCCATAAATGCATAGTTTTTGTCAACTTAGATATTATATTTTTCATATAAAACGTATTAGGAAGTAATATTTATGATAAATGTTCAATTAATATAAACGTGAGGTGAGGTAAGGTGAAATTGGGTTTAACGTCGTGCTTGAGAATATTTTGCTCATATGACGACGTGCATGTGTGTGTATGTGTATGAGCGGCTGCTTGTACTAGCCCAGATTTAATTTGATTCTTATATATGCAAACGAATGCGAACTGAAACAAATAATTGTGAAAGTATACGTAGTTTGAAAGTATATGTTTACATGTCGTGATATTCAAGGAACACCTTTGATAGCATATATACTCATTTATTGACCATGAAGGAGGTGGTGAGGTGAAGTGGTTTTACGTCGTGCTTGTGAGAATATTTCGCTCATATGACGACGTGCATGCGTGCGTATGTGTATGTGCGGCTGCTTGTACTAGCCCAGACTGAAGCTGGTTTTATAGTGCTAGCCCACTGAGATACAATGCCGCAGTGAAGCATGGTACATTATAGTGACTCCGAGCCGACCAGTCCTTGTTGTACCCATTAATGCCGAGCGCCAGGCAGGGACCAACAAGTACCATATTTTAACGTCTTTTGGTATGACGCGATCGGGGATCGAACCCGCGACCTTCCGCTCTCATGACGGACGCTCTAACCACTACACCACGGAGGCGGTCCCTTTAATATAAAGTAAACTCATAAGAGCAAAGGGACTATTCCTGTATAGTAAACACTGTAATACCAAATATTGAGCATATTTATTGTTGCTTAGAAATAAATTAAATTTAAGTGAAGAATGATAACACACGGGCAGTGTATGAAATAAGCCAAAACTCCAGCCAGACATCAGGGCTAGTAACTTCAAAATGTTACAAGCCCCAAATGGATTTAACCAGACCAAATATGGTGAATTTACTCAGATGTATGGAACACCTAAAAGTTTTACCAGACCATCGGGCTGGCTAGCTGTAAATTTAGACCGACCGTCAGAAATCTAGACCGTTACGGGCGGTCGGGTGGGCCTTATCTCATACACTGCACACATGATTCCATGTTGATCTACATCAAGTCACATAAGTCTTTCTTAATTAATATCTAAATTTTGAAAGTTTTTCATCACAATATGTACCTTTCTTGAATGTCTTCTTCAAGTATGTCGGAGAGGTTTTGTGTGTCCTCACTGTAGAGGGTATCTTCATTGAGGACGCTGTCGATTGCAGATAAATTGACGTCAAAAGTCCCCGTCCCGACTATCTCTGTCATTATGCTTTCCACACATCCAGGAAATGATCAATGCGACTGCTTTCCCTTGGTGTTTCTTTGCAGATGGTGCATGTAAAGGGTATAAGGGAACCTGTCCTGTCCGTTTCCTCATGTCCAGACTGTCCATGTTTGTGGGGTTGTAGGAAAATCAGTCATGGGAAAAGTAATAGATTTGATAGGAAAATATGTCATAGGGAAAAAAGTCATAAACGCAAAAAAGTCCGTATTGATATTGTATTTATTCAACAAGTCATAACAATATTATCATCAGAAGCACTACATAAATATCTCTGAACTACATTGGAACCTAACTTATATTTATTTAGGTATAATATAACAAGTTTCTAAATAACTAGAGAACAGGACGTTTTATGATTTTCCCGATGATTTTTCTTCCCATGACTTTCTGTCCTATGACTTATATTCTGATCACCGTCTGAGTGTCCAGCCTTCACATTTATCATATGAGATTACCTCTTGGCCTTCACTTACTACCAATAAACATTTCCTGCAGTTGACGGTCACCTTGTCAGTTGGAAGAGGTGAATGACTTATCTTGGTCCAAAATCAATTTAGACAAGTTGAAATGCTCACACATTCACACTGCTCTAGTTGAGACTTGAGACATTTCCTCAACATACCATAGCATTGAATGTTGAGACTTGACATTTCCTCCAACTTATGTGCAGTGTGCGAAATAGCCGCTAGCCCGTGGCTAGTAAAAGTCCACTCGGGCCAGTAAATCTCCATAGTCACTGGCCCGACTGTCTAGTGAATTTTCATGGGCTCATTTATTAAATATACCACTCTCTCCGATTTGTTAAGTTATAATACACTTTTAAATCATGCAATTTATGGCTGGATAAATGATAATATTTTACCTTTGGGTAGTATTTTGCTTAGTGTCTACATTCAAATTTCGGGCTAGTGACTTATTTGTGGACTAGTAGCTTTCCATCCTCGATAATCTCCAGGGTATACGTTACGATGACTCTCCACTATACCCTGGATGCATCCACGGCTTGGCCCGATAATTTTATTACCTCCCTTGGCTGGCTTTTTATCCAATCGGGTGTCTACGCTAGGAAGTTGAGCGAACCAATCACAACTCACTTTCGCTTCTTAAATTATCTAACCGTTTAAACTTGGCAACACAGCAGAGGTAATCTGAAAGAGGTAGAAGGAGTTCTTTTATATATTTTTTCAGATCTGTCAATTTGTCTGTATTATTTCCTCAAAAATCTGAGTGTCACTGCGAACAAACCTTCGCGACGGCGACCGCTATCTTTGTTGACACTGGCAAGCTCGGATGTAACGGCAGCTTAGCTGATTGGCTACTGTGAGTATGCGGAGCCAGCAAAGGGAGGTAATATAATCATCGGGCCAAGCCGTGGATGCATCCAGGGTATAGTGGAGAGTGATCGTAACGTATACCCTGGAGATTATCGAGGAGTGTAGCTTTCAGGCATAGCTTGTCCGACTGGCTAGCAAAATCTGGAAACTATTTCGCACACTGCTTATGTGAATTAGTGAACGTGTTTGTATAGCCAGTTTATATATACTGAACATCATTGAAAACGCACCACTTATAAAAGTTCAGATATATTTTTTTAGTGGATAATAACAGATGGACGACTGGCAAAAACAACAACACAAAAAAGACGCTCATTCATTGAAATGTTCCACAATCAGCAAGGATCAAACACACGTGGGGTCAAATCGAAAAGTCAATATCGCATGTGACCGCCATTTGCATTGACACATGCAGTTCAACGTCTTCTCATTGAGTCAGTAAGTGTTCGAATAGAGTTCTTGAGGATTGCATTCCACTTCTGCAGTAGTGCAGCCTCAAGTTCCCGGATGTTTCGCATCTGTTGTCGCCGCGAAAGACTTTGACCATTTTCGTCCCATAAGTGCTCCATGGGGGGATACATCTGGCGACTGTTCTCAGCAAACAACCTCTTAGAAATATGAAAAATAACCCGCACACAAAACGGAATGGCAGCTTATTAATCTCAAATTTTGAAAGCTCTTCGCTAAGGAACTTTCTAGGACCTATCAAATGACACTCCAAAAATGCAAATTGTCCACTTCCTTGGTTTATTTAAGATCACACTTTTAAACAAACAAAATGTCACATTTCACGGTGTGTGATCAAAGTTGGAAATATACAGTGAATGCAACAAAAAAGAAGACATTTCATTGAGCAAGCCAGTGAGCTTCGAACTCGAAGTATTCATTATGAAGAAATGTAACTTATGGAGGGGGAAAATATGCGAGTTATGTCCCTTGCGCAGTTACTATTTTTGTCATTTTACCCAAGAAGCAGTGATGTCATCAGATAATGCGTAGCAGGCGAAAATGACGACCCCTCAGACTGCGACTGCACGAATTAGTTCAAAGAAACAAACCCTTGAGGATGCTTATTCTCCTCCAGCAAACTTTTTAGAAATCGATGTTTGTACTCCTCAAACCCACGGAATAGGCAAAAAGCGGTATACCGACTATGAAATGCGTTTACGGGTAAGCAATCGAGTCGACTCATTGTCATTGTGATCATGCAATGACGGAAGTATGCAAGCGAGAATTTGCTTGAAGTATAATATGTTATTATCCTTCCTAGTTGGGTTTGATATTGGTGACAGCTTACTTATTCACCGAACAATTGTAAACGTGTTTATTAGTTATTATCAGCCTTTAAAAGTATACCCAAATCTATTTCCATCGATAATAAATGTCCATGTAGTTCTGCTCCACCCCCTTTTTCTTGCCTTCTTGTCTGGCAAGAGATAACTCCACTAGTTATTGTGTCGTTGATACAGGTGCGATGATACAACTACAGGGGGCAGTTTAGACAATGTGTTTATGTTTTACATTTCATTTGTGGAAGGCCATGGTGATTGGTGTTATTTTTCGTTATTTTGCTGTGTTGATGACTGAATCATGATAGACTAAATTCAATATGTGAAATATATCCCAAGCCAAGGTATATGTACCCAAGATATACAAGTGTAATGTTTCAATGGGTGGATAGTTTGTTAGCAATTCAACTTGAGTTACAATTGGTACCCTGAACATATCCTGTCATCTGCTGTGTGTCAAATGCTATCTATCAGCACATCGACAGAATTATCTTTATGTTCATGGTGTTTTCTTATTGGGTGTGCTTTAATCAAAGCTTGACGATTAAAAGATACAATGTAATATTGGGGCAGGGATGGGTTATCTGTTATCAGATAACTTACTGAACTAAATCTATTGATATTCAAGATAGTGTCTGTGTATGGATAGAGTTATATTGGTGATTTCAGTCTCTATCTAATCTATTTCTTGACTTTTTACTAATTCACAATGACAAAAATAAAATTGTTGATATCTTGAAATAGAACAACAATAATGGAAAGACTGTTCCATATTGAACCATGTATAGTAATGGTAGAATGGGTAATGTGTTACAATAGAATAACAACCATTGAGTACAAACACAGTAAACGTGGTAACTTTTAATTCTCAGTAATCATCCAGTGGATTTCCAGTGGATATCCGGATTAGAATTTGTGCTTAAGCAAAACACGCTTGTTATAAGAGGTACCTTACATCATAAGGTGAGCTGACTTGCTGAATTAATCATCTTAACACAGTTGTGTGCATGAATGCTCTTGTCAGTCACTGGATTGTCTAGTCTAGACTCAAGTATTCACAAACTCTATCATGTAGTTCTAAGATTGCTGAGTGCAGGATTAAACAACAAATAAGCGTTAATCATATTAATGGTATTTCATCATCATTATCATCTTTCAATTTTTCTGGGGGTTTATAGTCATGTTCTTAACCGTGTGTCAGAAATCTGTGAATTTTTAGAAAACAAAAATTTGAAATAAATAACAATTTTTAACAAAATAACAAAATATTTTCTCAAGATCTCAAAAGACCTTGTACATCTAGACACCAGAGCCCTATTGGTGTATCTAATATTCTCTGTGATGCTTAATATACTTATTGTCTGTCAGGTATGGTTTGTGATAATTAACACTACATAACAGTTTGGAAATTACTGAAAGACACTGAACTATCACTATGCTATCACTATGCTATCAAACAAGTTAAAGATGATTTATGTCAGTCGTGATACTGATCATGTTGATGCAATAATCTTCATTCATGTGATACACAATTACAACTGACATCTTCGTAGATGACTTCAAACCTTTATGGATAACTTCTTATTTGTGCTTAAGAATGATTCATGGCTATTGCTTGTCCAATCATCAAACTCGTGAAGATCCAGGTTAGAATTGGTCTTCATCAACCCATGCATGTCGTAAGAGGCAACTAATAGGATCGGGTGGTCAGGCTCTCTGACTTGGTTGACACACATCATCATATCCCATTTGCGTAGATCGATGCTTGTGCTGTTGATCACTGGATTGTCTGGTCCAGACTCAAATATTAGAAAGTCGCCATATAGCATGATGCAGCGTTAAACAACAAACCTAATAACCCTTCATCAACAATAAAGTTTTTGTCCTTCAAAATTTCATGTATTCATGTTAGCAGTCTCCTAATGTCAATCTAATACTTGATCAATAAAGATGTTGATGTCCATGTTCAACATCTGTGTTTACTATAAACATGGTAGAAAGTTAAAAACAAGTAGCTGAAATTATCCTAGCGAGCAGTAGGGCTGCGCAATATAACCGGTTTACCAGTATTTACCGGTTCAGACCTGAAAACGATACGTATTGCGATACGCTGATCGAAAACCGGTATTTTGACTTGCATTCGGAAAACTTCGTGACACTCGAAAATTTTCGGAAATGTCCTTGTTTCATTTGTGCCAAATATTATTCACATTTTTATTTTATCATGATTAAAAGTTGTTATTAAAGCTTAATCAAGCATAGTGATTTTGTTGTGTTTTTGCTCTATAAATCAAGAATTAACTTGATTATAAGTAGTTTTTGTTTAAAAATACTTCGTGCAATATATTGCAATACATATCGCAATACATGCTTTCGCATCGCAATATGAAAATTCTCTGCAATACCCACCCCTAGCGAGCAGGGTGAATGTTTTCCTCCCAGTTTGGTGTTACCTAGCCTGACTAGTTGTCATGGTCCTACACCACGTACACATGAATGCCATGACCATCACAGCCATTGAGTTATGTTGTTATGCAAGTTGTCCATAAGCTGGTGGTCATTGCCACAGGGGACAGCTTCAACATGTGAGAGTGAGATATGTTAAAAATGTGCTTAGATGGATTGTTTCATTGTGTGTGTTCGGGCAGTTTTTCAGTTGCATTTTATGATGAGATCTGCTTCTGAGAACATTAATCTAATCATGCATCCTCAAAAGTCAAACACAGCATATTTTCAATGGAAAGGAATAAACAGGTGAAACATTTGACACTTTCTGTATTGCTGGAAGTACTCCTATATAACCTCTCATCTGTTTAACATTCAAGAAATTTGAACTTTTCCTTTATTCAGTTTTCAAAGGGAATTTTGTATATATAAGGGTAGTGGAGGTAGTCTAGTGGTTAAAAAACCTGGTTTGATTCCCCACATGGGTACAATGTGTGAAGCCCATTTCTGGTGTCCCCTGCCGTGATATTGCTGGAATATTGCTAAACTGAACTCACTCACATTTACGAAACATGACCTTACTCAAAGGATTCCTTAAATGAGGATCTAAGTCTGTGCCAAAAACTGTGCATTGACAAGTTCATACTTGGACCTGCCATCATGTTAAGTACATTTTAGAGTTATTACATTGTCAATGTAGCAGAGCTTACTAGACTATCATATATGATGGTCTTATCATGTATAAACAGCAACACTGTAGCAGATCTTATCCACAGACTCCTGAAAAGAATTCTAACTCTGACTTTTGACTTGTTCAGTGAAGTTTTGATAAATATCTTCTTGCTTTTTCAGACAAATCTACCAGTATTTAAGTTAAAAGAATCCAGTGTTCGGCGTCGGTACAGTGATTTTGAGTGGTTGAGAAATGAGCTGGAGCGTGATAGTAAGGTAAGTTCAGGCCTGAAATCATTCTACTATAGTGTGCCGCAAACCACATTGTGTGACCTTGATCAGAAAGATGGAACTGACATAGACACTATGTACCTTACATAGTGTTTGATGGGATTGAATTGTCCTGAATGTTTGTTGTTTAAGGTCTGGGGTCTCTTCCCACAGATTGCTGCAATTTGTGAAGGCCTTGTGTCCTACCTCAGTTTAGCTGGATGAACTATTTTCTCTTACAAGTCCTACCTGACATACCTATTTTCAATGGCGATTCATGACGTCAGGAACCAAAGGGGTCATACATCTGCCAGTCGCCCAAGGTGCCACAGTTTGATGTGCAAAACTGTGTTAGGAGTGGGGTAGCCTAGTGGTTAGACTAACAACTAGTCTCTGAAATGATCATATTTTACAGAAAAAAAAGTCCATGGTAAACAATATAAACTATTATAAAAAGGAGCCCTGAGACTTCTTCATGAAACTGTCGAAATCTAGCCTTGCCACATTTTCCAGACTTTATGGGTTTTCTTGGATATATTTGCTTCAGGGTCTGTATGACCGACCACTGCCATATAACTGGAATATTGCTGAGTGCTGCGTTTAACAACAACCAAACCAAAACCTAGTGGTTAAAGCGTTCGCTCATCACAACAAATACCCAGATTTGATTCCCCACATGAGTACAATATGTGAAGCCCATGTCTGGTGTCCCCTGCCATGATATTGCTGGAATATTGCTAAAAGCGGCATAAACCCATACTCGCTCACTCACTCATGTTAGGAATCTGATTGTCTCTTGGATCCGAGATAATGTCTTTGTCTTTCATCACAATACCCATGCTGGTATGTTTCCTATCAAGCTGACTGGGAAGTACTACATGTATATACCCCTCATCTGTCCTATGGCTGATCCCATGAAGGTCCGGGTTAGAATATTGATCTTCAGTAACCCATGCTTGTCGTAAGAGGCGACTTACGGGATCGGGTGATCAGGCTCACTGACTTGGTTGACACATGTCATCGGTTCTCAAGTGTGCAGATCGATGCTCATGCTGTTGTTCACTGGATTGTCTTGTCCAGATTCGATTATTTACAGACCGCCGCCATATAGCTGGAATATTGCTGAGTGTGGCGTAAAACTGAACTCACTCACTCACTCCTATAACTGAAATACTGTCAGGAGAGCCACATGTCTCAGAAATCTAATCCTGTTGCTGTGTGACACAATGGCAGCATTGCATATCTGTTGTTTAAAATATTTATATCAGTTCCCAGTGAAGGGTATTGACCTTTTGTTGGATTGTATGCAATAATGAGTAATGTATTGCAATATGTACCACAATATGTTACAAGCATTCTTTCATATGTAATTTGATATAAACCTGAATCAATAATAATAAATAATTAGTAATAGTCCATTTATCATGTGCATTGCTCCATGCACAATGCATGCTCAAAGCTCCCAAACAATCTGATTATTATTACCCCGGATAACCCAAGCTGCATGTTAGGCACTAGAGAGTTATAGACACATGACTTAATCCCACTGGGTACCCATTTTCTGCTGGGTGAACAGAGGCAATTTTGAACAAACTCACTTGCCTAAGGTGAGACCACATGTATCACATGTGCTTCGTTGTGGGGCAGGACTGAAGTCCTAGAAACTTCTACGAGTCAAGGTGCCGACCAAGGTCACCCAACCAAGGACTCTCAGCACCCAACGTTGCTTAACTTCACCCATCTTGTGACAGGAGCTCTATGCACAGGACCACATGCTACTACTTCTACCATTTGTAAAACATTCCAATGGTCACAAAGTGTGTGTAATAGACACAAATACAGGAAGCTGGAGCCAAAGTTTCAATTTTTAATCAGGGGCAGTGGACTAGCTTAGTGGTTAAAGTGTTCACTCATCTCGCTGAAGACCCAGGTTCGATTCCCTACATGGGTACAATGTGTGAAGCCCATTTCTGAGGTTACCCACCATGATATTGCTGAAACATTGCTGAAAGCAGCATAAAACGAAACTCACTCACTTTGTAGATCAAGGAATCAAGTTAATAATTTCTGAATTTTTCAATTCCTTTCAACTTGTCACATGTGTAACCTATATGCCTAGTTTTGTGAAATGAAGCCTATGTTTGCAAATTTTATTTTGATACATACTCGTTAGCATTTCCCATCATGGTATATCAGTACTAGGGGTATACCACAATATTAGTAGAACCGCGGTATTTTGTCTTCGGTTCGGTATATCGTAATGCAATAAAAAAGTTCGGTGTTTTCGTACTATCATGTTATTAATTTTTTAAACCTATTCTAAAATGTCTAGAAATCGAATCATTTTGTCAGAATCTATGCATTTCTTTGCTCGACGACCGCTATTTTCCTGGAAGTAAGTTATCATATACCGAACTGAACCGAAGGCCTTGTACCGCAATACAACCGTGCCGTGGTAATCAGTACTATGAATAAGCGAAGCATGTTATGATGTTTTTGATACAAGCCATATAAATTGATGCAGTATATTTACTGATGAATATTTATTCAGACAGTATTTACATGTTGCTGGTACTCTGTTGTTTAAGATCTGTAAGAATTGAATAAACCTGAAATAACTTTCATGAATTTGGAACTTACTCCTTTTTGGTGTAACTGGCATAAGTACACACCAGCTAATCACCATCAAGTACTATTTCTGTCCAGCACTGGACACCCAAATTTAGAAAATGAAGTCCAACATCTCTGGCGAGTCAGGGGCGGTGGGATAGCCTAGTGGTTAAAGCGTTCGCTCGTCAAGCCGAAAACCCGGGTTTGATTCCCCACATGGGTACAATGTGTGAAGCCCATTTCTGGTGTCCCCGCCATGACATTGTTGGAATATTGCTAAAAGCGGCATAGAAACAAACTCACTTTGGCGAGTCATCCTGACATACATTTTAAAATCTGGGTGATGTTACCTGTGTTTTTGTACTCTTTGTAGATTGTGGTTCCTCCTCTACCAGGCAAGGCTCTAAAGAGGCAGCTACCTTTCCTCGGGGATGATGGCATATTTGAGGAGGACTTCATTGAAGAAAGACGGAAAGGACTTGAGATATTTGTCAACAAGTAATGGACTTTAAATTGTTTTGTGCAACTCATGTCTTACATTCACAGGGCGGTGGGGTAGCCTGGTAGTTAAAGCACCTGCTCATCACGCCAAAGACCCGTGTTCAATTCCCCAAATGGGTACAATATGTGAAGCCCATTTCTGTTGTCCCCTTCGGTGATATTGTTGGAATATTGCTAAAAGAGGTGTAAAACCATATTCCCTCACTCTTACATTCACTACAGACAATGATCATTTCAAACGTTTGTCTGGTTTGTGAAGTGATGCTAAGAATGCACACTCATGTGATTCAAAACCCACCTCTGTGTTCCGAAGGGGTTGGCAGGTTTATCTCTGCTCTGACTCCCCATGTGAACCAGATGAACCAGATAGTCAAGCATGGTGAGTTGGCAGATGGCATGTCAAGGTACCCCAAAGGTAAAGAACTTTGCTCACAATATCAATCACTGGTTCAGTCTGGCCCAGACTCCACATTCAGGCCGCCCTCATATAGCTGTCATTTTATGTAACAAATACATATATTTATATTATGAAATATTTCAGAAATAATAGAGATTATGTTTTCATTGGTCTGCCAATGGATGGGATAGTCATATGGTTGAAGATGGTATATGAGTGGAATAGTAATATAAAACCAGCGTAGCTCTTGATTGGTTTAGGAGCAGTGGGGTAGTCTTGTGGTTAAGTGTTTGCTCGTCATGCAGAAGATCCGGGTTCGATTCTCCACATGGGTACAAAATGTGATACCCATTCCTGGTGTTCCCCCCTCCTCTCTGATATTGCTTTGCTTTACTATTGCTGAAAGTGACATAAAACTAAACTCACTCACTTGATTGGTACAAGAAGACAGATGCACCTGTATCTTATAGACATGTGCACAGTGTATGAAATAGGCCAAAAGCCCAGCCCGACATTAGGGCTGGTAACTTCAAAATGTTACCTGCCCAAAATGGATTTAACCAGAGCAGAAAATCCAAAAAAACAAACTCAATGGTTAGTTATTGTTTAGGTGCTGTTTTAGTGATAATATATGTCAATGCGGTGCTTTGAGATAGTTCAATGTTCAAACAGTAATTGTCAAGTCTAAATGCAATTCTCAATTTGAAAAATAGATTTTAAGATATGGTGAATTTACTCTGTTGTATGGAACATGTTATCTTACATTTTTACCAGACCATTGAGCTGGCTAGCTGTAAATTTAGACCACCCGTCAGAAATCTAGCCTGTCACGGTGCTTGGATGGGCCTAATTTCATACACTGATGTGCAGTACACTTGAATGCAATGTTTACCTCATCACCTCATTATACTCATCTGTGACTTTTCTGTTACCATTGCAGAGTGGCCGGGCACCCGCTAGCTCAGAATGAGAAGTGCCTACACATGTTTCTTCAAGAGCCAGTCATAGATAAAAACTATATCCCAGGCAAGATCCGACCAACATAGAGTCTGATGGCTCCTGCATATTTGGTGTGTCACATCCATCAGACTTTGCACGACTTAACAGTATGCGTCAGAAGCGAAGACAACATCAGGATTGTTGAGGGCGCGTGTTTCTGATTTACAAATGTCAAGACCAAATCATTACGGAATAGTTCATCTTTCCTATCATTTGCTTGGTCAAAAAAAAAATAGCTTTCAATATTTGTCAACATGGATTTGATGGAAATGTACTCCAGTTAGTGATGTGTCTTGGCATTATTGTTTTTAATAAAATTAATGGAGAGTAATGCGGTTGTATGACTTGAAAGTCTATGAAATGAAAGGTGTGACTGATTTGAATATTTTTGTACATCAAAGGTATGCCTCCCCTTTAAGAAATCTTGTTAAGTACTTCATAGCAGAGATGAATGTGAACTTTGTTAATCACACTGACAAACACGATTTATTTATTAAGAAATGGCAAGTCATTATTGTTTTTGTGTTGGTTATCAATGGTTATGATAGAAAATGTAAACATATTTCCTTTGGCTGTACCGCAGGTGAAACAACACAAGTAAGGCTCTGTCAAAACGGGTTTCTGGATAGCTATTTTTTTTTAATCTGAACTGTGGATTAAGATTGTAAAAATGAGGACTTTATATAATTTCTCTAGTATTGTTTTGGACATCAAATCCAGATTAAGTGCTCAAACGGGATGAAATTGTTGTATGTAGTATGTTCATGGTACTCAGAATTTCATGAATTAAAGGTCATTTCACTGTCAGAAGTTGTAAGTAAACACCATTTTATTGCAATATACAGACTTCCTGTTAAACATTCAACATTTCATTGGTGGTGTTTATTGTCTTTATACCATTCATATGGAGTAGGTGTAGTTTTTGTTTTGCCTTCTATTTCATGACATTGTTAGAAAATATAAACTTACAAGTTAAACAATTGGTTGTGACAAGAATGTCCAAAGAGACACCAGTCTAACATGCATTATAGATTCTTTAGAAGGGAAAATCTTATCGTAAAAAATTAAGAATTCAAAACATATTTTGCAAACCTGTGAGGTTGTTATGCATGTATATGTTATAAAGGGAGGTCGGGTGGCCTAGTGGTTAAGGTGCTCAATTGTCACACCAAACAGTGGGGTTTGAGTCCCCACATGGGTACAATGTGTGAAGCCTATTTCTGGTGTCCCCACCGTGATATTGATGGAATATTGCTATTAGTGGCGTCAAACTAAAAGTAATCATGTTTTAAAAGAATATTACCAATTTCATATAAAGAAATCATTTGATTTTTTTTATGGATTGAAATATATTAACTATGGATATGTTAATGTAGTGTAGACTCAATTCTAATGTGAGAATTTATAGTTGTACTAAAATCCCAGCTTTATTGTATTATACCTTTCTCTGCAGCTTTATTAACTTTGTACATATGACGGAAAGCCATGAGAGAGGTTACTTATCTGTACAAACTGAGATACTAGAATCAGTTTGAGATGTGAACTGAGAGTCAGAATTATTGAAATAATCTTTGAAGGTTGAAAATTTAGTAGCACAGCTTTCTTCATATTTGTTGTCACTGGTTAATCAGAAAGTCTCATCAGATGAGTGTCTGTAATCTCTGATTTCATTAATCACATCAGTACAAGCCTTTAATGTATTTTTGTTTTGAATTTAGAAGCAGCCATCAAAGTTAATTAAGCTAGTTTCTGTATGTATATTGGAACAAAATGAAAGCTGCATACACTTTGGAACTGTTTTTGTAACCTTTTTCTTAGCGTAGATAACTGAAGCTGAAATTTGTCAATGGTTTGATATCATGTCAGAACATAAAATAATCATGTTGGTGGGTGTAAAGAAGTACCAACATTGTTGAAGTGCCACCTTAGACTGAACTTAAGCAAGCATTTGGTGATATGTATTACTTAAAATTAAACACATTATCGTCTCAGGGGACAACCCTGTATGAGATTACCATATGTATACTATGCTAAAACCATTTTCCTTCTGTTCGGAATGGGGGCGGTGGGGTAGCCTAGTGGTTAAAGCCTTTGCTCGTCACGCCAAAGACCCGGGTTCGATTCCCCACATGGGTAGAACATGTGAAGCCCATTTCTAGTGTCCCCGCACCATGATATTGCTGGAATATTGCTAAGAGCGGCGTAAAACCAAACTCACTCACTCACTGTTGTGAATGCTTTCCAGGATTTCTCCCAGAGGGTATTAATGACCTATGTTACTCAACTTTCATATAAAAGAAGATATACTTGATATACACCCGATTGGCTTAGTTACCAGTAATCAAAAGGTTAACCATTTGGGCGAGTTTGAGATTGCACTCCTTTCATATGTATTGGACAAATGTAGATATATGTGTAATGTATGCTGGTAACCATGGATACCAACCCAGTTAACATCTTGATGGTGATTGGTTGATGTACATAACTTTGATAGGCTACCAGCAACTTTATGTAATTGTAAACTGTATATGTATTCATTGTTTTACCCTAACATGGCTTTGTCTCATCACTATCAAATTTCATTTGATTATTTAATAAGATGTCAAAATAGACATGATGTAAGAAATTTAACAGAAGGAATTTGCCATATCTTTTGAAGGGGCATGTGATACTTCTTTAAAAATCTGAAGATGTTAAAAGCTTCTTTTTAAAAAATTATGAAATTTATTTTTGGTTTTATCAAATTCAAACTAATTGTATTTTTCAGCTTGATATTGGTATTAGAGACACCATTTATATTAAGTGTTGATTTTTTAAACTGGTGAGGTAAAGCCATGTGATGCTTTGTAGAAACAGCAGCTGTTTTCTATTCAGTACCGCAGTAAACTGTCAGATAATTAAGTCTGGTTATATTTTATTTTCAGTGTTTTCATTAAATTTTAATTGTTTCTTATAGCAGAAGAAATTCCTTTGGAACTGATCAACATAGAATTTAAGTACCGGTTTGTAAATGTGTGTATTTTTGCATTTCAGCATGTTCATATTTGTTGGCAAAAATCCTCCACAGTACAAAGGAGCTGTATTAGCACAAGTAACACTCCTGTCATGTCTTAAATGTGCTGAATAAATCATACCATGTACACCTGAGTTCTGTGCTGTGATTCAGCTGGATGTTAACAAAGGACAAGTTTAGAAGGTGATGTCTGGAAAATAGATAACTGGTATCTGGATGGTGGAGTAGCCTAGTTTTTAAAACCGTGAAGATCCGGGTTAAGATTGGTCTTCAGCAGCTCATGCTTGTCATATGAGGCGACTAACAGGATCGGGTGGTTAGGCTTGCTGACTTGGTTGACACATGTCATTGTATCCCATTTGCGTAGATCGATGCTCATGCTGTTGATCACTGGATTGTCTAGTCCAGACTGGATTATACAGACCACTGCCATATGGCTGGAATATTGCTGAGTCCGGCGTTAAACAACAACCAAACCAAAACCTAGTGGTTAAAGCGTTCACTCATCACGCCAAAGTACCAGTTTCGATTCCCCACAGGGTACAATGTGTGAAGCCCATTTCTGGTGTCCCTCGCCATGATATTACTGGAATATTGCTAAAAGCATTGTTGCACTAAACTAACTCGCTAGCGGTAACTGTTATGAGACTTTCACCCATTCTAAGAGTTAGTTGCAAAAACATTTACATTGTCACAGATTCCTTCAGAATGAAAAATACCCAAATCATAGTTCAAGGGTATAATTGCTTTCAATAAACCTTCCAGAAGTTGTGTCTTATAACCGACACCAATGATGGTTAATGATAAATGTGATAAGTGTTTCTTGGATTTCAACTCATTTTACCAAGATTAGAGATGCAAATTATAAATAGAACATTATAATGAATATCATCATTTAAACTCTTTAAACTGTAAAAAATCCCAAATACTGACAGACCTGTTAAAACCCAAGCCTTATACTATAGGAATTATAAATTCAATCAACCATTAAATCTTTGAATGCTCCTTTAGTTTTCAAAATTAATGAGTTACCGTATACTCTTCTCACACGATCCTTGGTCTTAACAGATGAATACTGCTTTCATATAGGACTATTCCGATTCTTATCATTGTGAATGTGACCCAACTGTTATCTTCTATTATATTTTTTGTCAGACATTAGTTGTGATTGATCATCAGCATGTAGGGGTAATAGTGGTCTGCAGTTTGCAGAACTGCTTTCCTTCTGACTGCCAGAATCTGCAAATCATTGTTTGAATCCAGACTGTTGATTATGATCCTTCGATTGTCAGCATTGTACCCATATTTATGGGTTAAACTAATTCCTAACAAATTCCACACCCACTACCTCACTACTAGGCTTAATTAATGGAATCAGGTTGTCAGATTCAAGTAGGTTACCTACAGATCATGTAGCTGGAAATGTCTGAGTGTGGTGTTAAACAACAAACAAATCACTCATCAGCATAGAAGATTTATTAACAAGTGACCAGATAAATGAAAAACAAGGGTCACAACTGAATATGTTGATTTTTGTTGAACTGAACTAATCAACGATGATATTACTTAACAGGTTAATCATTACAGAATTGTAGCACCGTACTTAACAGATGGTGGACTCTCAGTATGGAGTAAAAAACTAGGCCCCACACCTCAAAGAGATCTTAGCCCTATGATTGTTCTGAGTCAGTATTAGGTATGGGAGTTAAGATTGTCTTTAAGCTAAGGTTGCTTTGTGAAACAGGGCCATTTAACATTTGAAATTGCAAAGACAATCTAGCAACTGTTTAATCATAGTGTCCATAACACTATTAAACAAATCTATGGTTTGGCATGTACAACATGCATTATCCTTCTAAAATGTTGATGATTAGACATAGTTTATTCACTTCATGCTTTTCTAAAATTTCACATAAGGTATCAATAGTGATACTACAACAAGGAACATCAGTGTATCACAGTCTGCCATTCAGAGAAATGAAACAACAATTTGATAATTTGGATGTACATAGAAAACATCAAACTGACTTAAAAATGGGTACCAGAAATTAAACCATTATACAAATCATGAACAGAAAATTATAACAGTAATCACCCTCAAGATCTGAAATGAAATAAATAGAAATACAGTGACACTAATCAGGTAATATTGCAGGTAATATCACAGACAACAGCTTGAATGATATAATAACATAGTACTATGTACTAACATAATGTACTACTCGAAACAGGTGAAACATCTACATTTGGAAGGCTCTGTGTACCAATAGTCCCAACAGATTATCTATATTAAAAATTAGTTGTTTGTTAACTTATTTTGGGTAGTGTACATCAAGATTTCATCCCGTGGACACTTGTTTTCTGAACATGATGAAAAGAGGTTGAACATTATTGATGTTGAGGAAGATGCTGAGGTATTGTTCCTGTGTAGTCTTATTGAGTGTCTTCCTCCTCTTTTGCTTCCTGTGTCTGTTTCTCTTGTTCCGCAACCAATGCCTTCCAGCTGGTGTTGTTGGAGCTGGGGATACAAAGAGACGTGAATTGATTGTACGATTTTGTTGCTGCTCAACAAGCATTTCATTAACTCATCACTTTTCTATTTTATTGGGGGTCACATCTACAACCTGCATCACACAGGTCTTCATAGGGCAGAGGGCCTAGTTGTCAAAGGTGCAGCAATTTGCTGCACGGAATTGCGTCTATCGAACATGTCAGAAACTTCCGATTGTTCGGAACCCAATTCGGTCTGAGTATGTTTCTCGGTGTCTGCATCTTACCTATGATTGTGGGTTTTACCAAAAGGCAAGACATTGGATACTTCTGACATCAAGCAGACGAGTGATAAACACTGGATACTGTACAAACTCTTTCACTCACTCATACCGGGATTTCCTCTTACAATAAGTTCTCAAGCTGTGATATAAGTGGTGTTCAACTCTTTATTTACAGTGTTCAACCCAAACACATGATGATAAAACTTAAAAAGAAAAAAACTTTACCACCGCCACAAATTATACATGTTAAGCACAGTTTGCTATAAATAGGTTTTGATAATGCCAACATTTTTATGAAGAAGCATTGAAGTGTAATGATATAATTTGACCCTTCTTCAAAGTCTTTTAGTTTGTTGCACATGATCAATGCAAGTTCTCCAAAGAAAGTTCACTGACTTGGTGCCATCCAACAGAGGCCGTGTTCCGGGGAGAATCTGGCTGAGTGTGTTGTACAGAGGTAAACAGATGAACCCGATGAAGCCAACCTACACAACGAACATAGATACGGGGTAATCAGTCATATCATCATCATCATCATAGCAGCAGGTTATGAGACTTGGGTGCTTAATGTGAAAACTTCATGTTTTGTGAACTGGTCATGGTTGCCATGAATGCACTAACACAGTGAGGGGTCATGGTTGCCATGAATGCACTAACACAGTGAGGGGTCATGGTTGCCATGAATGCACTAACACAGTGAGGGGTCATGGTTGCCATGAATGCACTAACACAGTGAGGGGTCATGGTCAAAATCTGTCTGCAATGCACACTGGGGATTAGGACCCACATGTAGAAAGAGTGATTTTAGTGCTAAGACTTCAATATGCCATTACTCTACCAAACTGACTTCAGTGTTTGATTATGGTCATCACATTGTTGTTTGATGATGCTTGGTTAGTGTAACTGTCGCTCCATCAGCACTGTACAATGTGAACACACCAGGGCCTAGATTTTCGAAGCTCTCTTAGCGCTAAGATAGTCGTAAGTGCCATACATCAACATTAACTTATGACTATCTTACCGCTAAGAGAGCTTCGAAAATCTAGGCCCTGTTCAAGTTCCACATATGAATTTGTGTCATATATTCATTTCATAAACTGACATATAGTTACATGTGATTACTAAGTTGAACTTTTGGGGTAACAATAATTAGCCAACTACTCAACAGCCATGGGAAATCAGGGAACACAACTATATACAAAACCTGCACATAGAATTCCTCATAGATATACTCGACGGTCTGCTGCTGTGTCTCCCAAGGTTTCGAAGCTCTCTTAGCTCTAAGATAGTCGTAAGTGCCATACATTAACATTAACTTATGACTATCTTACCGCTAAGAGAGCTTCGAAAATCTAGGCCCTGTTCAATTTCCACATATGAATTTGTGTCATATATTCATTTCATAAACTGAACTGGATTAATCTAAGAATCTAAGTTGAAAAAAGAAGAAGAAACAGATTACCTGGTTACTGTTCATTCTTTAACATATTTCATTAACTACAACACCAAATTTACACTTCAATATTGAGGCATTTTAAGAGGGAAATTACTCACAATATTACTGTCTGCATAAATGTAAGCTGAATATAAGTCAAGTTGATAAAATATATTAAATTAATCCCATATATACTTCTATGAGATAATGTCCAAGTTTATGAGCAAATGTAAACATTTTCCTTCTTTTCTCAATGTTCATGTTCCAGGACATAACACATACCTTATAGAGCTATGGTGTGACATAACCTTCAAATATAACTGTGTCCCAGGTTAATGAACATTGTGGTACTACTCTTCTTCTTTTTCTCTGCTATAACATGCTAACTAATTTCTCTGATTTAGACATGCACAATGAACACTTTACCAGCAGACAGCATTAGGCCTAATACCAATGAAGATCAGGGTTAGAACTAGGCGACTAACGGGATCGGGTGGTCAGGCTCGCTGTTGATCACTGGATTGTCTGGTCCAGATTTAATTATTACAGCCTGCTGTCCTATAGCTTGAATATTGCTGAGTGTGGTGTTAAACAACAACCAACACCAAACCTTAAGCCGAAACACTTATCATTCCACAGCCCACCTGGTTGACAAAGGTAATATGATGGCAAGAAGTGCAGGTAAGCAGTGTGTCTACCTGTTGCTTTGGTATTTCATCCTTGAGATTTCTGTCCATCATAGGAATAGGCTGGAAGCCACATTTCTTTTCTTCATCTCCCTGCAACACATATATAACCTACATACTGCAGAGATATACATAATGAACAGAGGTTTGACATTCAAAATGAAAAATATTAAACATATATTTACATTTTTGAAATTGATGCTGTTATTAAGCAAGATTGTTATATTCTTGAAGAAATCATTGACTGTCCATTAAGGTATAAGACTTCAGCGATGTACTTCCAGACTAAATAATTAAATGACTCATGACAAAATTGTTGAACAATATGATCACTCATAATGGTGAATTATTTACTTTTAAGAATTATGACTGTGTTCCAGATTATCGTATGTGAGGAATTGATGCACAGAAATTAAGAAAATTCAAATTCTGACGAACAAATGCTGATTTCCAAATGAAATTCAAGAAAAATTTCAAGAAAACCTGAGAACACTTCATGTTCATCACCTATTATCTGAACCCCAGATAAGTGTTCTCACATATTTATATAGTTACATGTGATTACTAAGTTGAACTTTTGGGGTAACAATAATTAGCCAACTACTCAACAGCCATGGGAAATCAGGGAACACAACTATATACAAAACCTGCACATAGAATTCCTCATAGATACACTCGACGGTCTGCTGCTGTGTCTCCCAAGGTTTGGAGACGGCACAAGTCCGCCGCCGTCATCATCAGGGATTTACATTGGTCTCTGAATGTGAAATTATCTGGTCTCTTAATCACATTCATTGTTTTGGGCATGGAGAAGTGTATTTGAGGCTAAATAAAACATGAAAAGCCTTCAACAAAATGTATCTGTAACACGGAACTTTGTGATTCAATCGTCTACTGTACACGATGTGCTTTCTTGATGTGAGTTAGCTAAAGTTATTTAATGCGGCAGCCAGCTTTATAGGGCTGTAACAATGCATCAAACTATCGATGGATTGCACTTGTTGAGTCTCCGATAGCAAATACAGGAAGTACCAGATTCATTCACTTTGGTTTAGAGTTATCCACCCATATTACCTCTTAAACAAACTTGACCTGGGTTTCAAGTTTCTTGTC
This sequence comes from Haliotis rubra, assembly GCF_003918875.1. Taxonomy (NCBI): domain Eukaryota; kingdom Metazoa; phylum Mollusca; class Gastropoda; order Lepetellida; family Haliotidae; genus Haliotis; species Haliotis rubra. The sequence goes on along the minus strand of NW_025765352.1, from coordinate 99,681 downwards.
AGTTATTAAAGAGACTGAAACTACTTCAGCTTGTCTTCATTTCATATAAACTTCAAATGAGACAATTCAAGGAGAAAAAAACTATTGCAATAGTTGGTTGCAATATACTATCACTATCGATATAGTATGTTGCAATAGACTATTGCTATCGCAATAGTTGTTTCTCCCTCAATAGTCACTCCTGCAGCTTTAGTATTGCAGCTTGTAGATAATTAGGAAGGAATGACTTCAAAATGGGTATGTGACATCGAAAGTGATGTAAGACTTCAAAAAGCAAAGAAAACTTTGAAAAGGGTACATGACATTGACTGGGGTACATGACATGTAGGGATACATGACTTTGTAAAGGATACTTCTAAAGGAGTACATGACTTTGTAAAGGGCACTTCTAAAGGAGTACTTGACTTGTAAAGGGTACTTCTAAAGGAGTACATGAATTTGTAAAGGGTACTTCTAAAGGAGTACATGACTTTGTAAAGGGTACTTCTAAAGGAGTACATGACTTTGTAAAGGGTACTTCTAAAGGAGTACTTGACTTGTAAAGGGTACTTCTAAAGGAGTACATGACTTTGTAAAGGGTACTTCTAAAGGAGTACTTGACTTGTAAAGGAGTATGTAACTTCTAATGGGGTACATGAATCAATCATGTTACCTCATCTTGGTGTTGTTGATGTCAAACTTATTCTCCTTGATGAGTGCTGCAAGAGTTTTCTGGTTCAGAAAGTAGAGGGCAAGGTCGGTAGCAATGATGGCCTGGCGAATCATTTCCAGCATCTCCTTAAACTCATCAGCTGTCATGAAGGAGAAGATGTCGTGCCCTACACTCTAAGAAACACACAAGAGTTGAAGAATAAAGGTCACAATTTGACAATGAAGAAATATCTTCATGTATTACTTATTGATTACCCTAATTTTTTTCAACTTCTCTCTCTCGTGTAATCCACCAGGGTATTAAGAAAATGCAAATTAAGTTAATTTCAAGTAGGTGTTGTCCAAACCTGTAGGATCATGACTGTCTGCTTGTAGTGATGCTGCTCCATGACGGAGGTGGTGTATAGGGCAGCCATGGGCAGCTGCAGCTTGGTGAAGAATGCATTGCTGTAACCACGGTGATCCACATCATGACACACACCTGCTATCACCAGACCCATTTGCTGCAAGGGCAATGAAAGCAGGAGACCTCAAGCTTTTACACTAATGTCATATACCAGACATGGAGTTTAGGTCTATCAATCATGATTCCAGAAATATTACAGGCTCAGTATTCAGCAGTCCCAGTCCGCAGTTGCAGAATAAATCATGGAAATTGTCTTTTAATGCAGGAAAACGTCTGACCCGCGGAAAATGTATTTTCATGCAGAATACCTACAGAATTTGCCATTTTTCTGTGGCGGAATTTAGTTACTTTGAAAGTTGAATCAAGATTGACTATCAAAGAAATTATATTTTGTGGAGTTTGTATTTATGTCATTCCTGATCACACCCGTAAGAGTACTGTTTCAGATTATCTTTCTAAATCTAAAAAACATCTTGCAAGAAAAAACAAACAAACGTACGGAAGCGTCCTAGTGCCACAGTCTGAATTTTTTATCTCCTAATTAGGAGATAGTATGTCCTAATTAGCACTTACTATCTCCTAATTAGGAGATAGCTAAGTCCTAATTAGGAGATAGTATCTCCTAATTAGGAGATACTAAGTCCTAATTAGGTGATAAAAAAAAATCAGACTGTGGCACTAGGGGCGCCTTCATTAAAAAACGTCTGTATTTCAAATGTCATGAAGCTCTAAAATAGTCACAAATTTGTGTTTCTAAAGAATTAAAGTTTGAAGTCTTTATCATATTTTTAAAAAAAAATTCAAGTACTTAACTGCAGAATTTTGAAAAATGGGATGCAGAATTTACTTAAATTTGCTGCGGAATTCTTAAAAATTTGCCACAGAATCCTGGAGGGACTGATTCAGTAATCACACATGTAGGAGTAGGGTAGCCTAGTGATGACTGATGAGGGGATCTGGGTTTGATTCCCAACAAGGGATTATCAGGCCACATCTGATGTTGACTTGTTGGAACATTGCTACACACAACCATTTAAACCAAAAAAAACCCCAATAAAATGTTTCAAAACAACTTCCTGTGGAGTAATCTCTGTAGTGGTACCTCTTTGATGGAGAAGATGCCTGGGTTGGTTTTGACCATACAGTACAGGGCCTGGGCTACCTCGAAGCCATGCTTCCAGTTGTGGTAGAGAACTGGACGGTAATTCTTGCGAACAGTCAGAATAAACCGACACAGCTTCTCCTGATCAAACCTGAAAACAGACAACAAGTGATTTTGTACTAACAAAGCAATTTTTCTGACAAAATGTTTCAAAATCCAAGCCTTGTAACCAAGGAAATACTGTTTCCTGATTGCCTGATCCTGGAATGGACAGAAGTTGTTATTCATTATTGTCTTCAATGATGGCTCAGTTGATTATAGTCTTTTTGCAGTGAAAACGTACCGATGAATTTCACTTTAAACAAAAAAGTAAATCAAATAAAGTGAAATTAAGACTGCGAATCCTCATAATTTTACCTTGCCAATTGAACATTTAAATCTCAAAATTTTATTCAAATTAGGATAAAAGTTCTTTAACAAACGATCATAGATTCAAATTGCTATTACTGGTTTGTATTACAATGGGGTAAGCGCAGTAGTTGGAACAGTGACACAAATGCATGTGCGGTACGTGAAGAGTGTTAACTTATAACAGCCCTTGTCATTTTCTCTGTTTCATTTGATGTGCATACCCCCTTGTAATACAAACCAATAATAGCCATGCGAAACTATGATCGTTTGTTAAACAACTTTTATCCTAAGTCGAATAAAATTCTGAGACTTAAATGTTCAATTGGCAAGGTAAATTCATGAGGATTCGCAGTCTTAATTTCACTTTATTTGTTTTACTTTTTGGTTTAAAGTGACATTCATCGGTACGTTTTCACTGCAAACAGATTATAGTTATAACCATCAAAAACAGTGTGCCCACAAATGCACCATCATGTATCTATACAGTTTAAACCAGTTTAAAATTTTATACCTCTATAAATGCCAAAAATATTGAAAAGACAAACATTAAAACGTGTGACAACATTGTTTTCTGACATTCCTGTTTGCATGGTACCCAAGATGCATAGACACTGATTACAGTAAGCCATGGTATTGTGTAACACACACAATTCTTTACACAAAAGAATGTTAAAGAGCATCTTTCAGCTAAACAAGCATTGTGTGTTGTCTGCATTGTGAAACACTCATGTATGAGTATAATGCTCCCAACATTCATGCTTTTCTGGCAGCACGGTTATTGTTATAACAATTTCACTTGTGAATAATTTATTTAGACCTCATTTTGACCTCACAGCACAAAACACTAATATTGCTTCAAGAAAAACTTCTCTTGGAAGTGCAGTCTGAAAAATATGCATACAGGACTTTCACATAATTTTCATTCACATTGTGATGTCAGTATTCAGTTACTGAATGCAAAAGGGGCGGTGAAGTAACGGTTAAAGCATCCGCTTGTCACGCTGAAGGCCTGGGTTTGATCCCCCACATGGCTACAATGTGAGAAGCTATTTCTTGTGTCCACCACCGTTATATTGCTGGAATATTGCTAAAAAAGCAGTGTGGAACCATACTCACTCACTCACTCATTTAATGCAGAATGTGTTATGATACTTACATACTTCGTCCAAATAGATCATCAATCATGTGCATAAACAATTTCGGCAACTGTTTCTCAAAATGACCAGCATAAAACTCATATCTGAAATGAAAAAAAGAGAGAAAATATGACAATCATTTTGAAATATTGTAAACACTGCACCTTAAATGTTGTTTTTCATATTAAGATAAAGGTGTTTGAAACTCTTGATGTGAGCAAATGTTTCATGTCAGTTTGTAAATAATTAAGTCTGGTCCAGCGATCAAAGACAATCACTCTGTTTAAACACCCGATCCCAATCTCAGCTCACTCACCCTGATAACTTAAAGAAGACAAAACCGCCTCTGTGGTGTAGTGGTTAGAGCGTCCGCCCGGAGAGCGGAAGGTCGCGGGTTCGATCCCCAACCGCGTCATACCAAAGACATTAAAATATGGTACTTGTTGGTCCCTGCCTGGCGCTCGGCATTAATGGGTACAAGGACTGGTCGGCTCGGAATCAGTATAATGTGTCTGAGTGGGGCATTCATGCTTCACTGCGGCATGGTATCTCAGTGGGCTAGCACTATAAAACCAGCTTAAGTCTGGGCTAGTACAAGCAGCCGCACATACACACACACACGCATGCACATCGTCATATGAGCGAAATATTCTCAAGCACGACGTTAAACCCAATTTCACCTCGGCTAAAGAAGACAAAACACCTTCCAAGGCTCAATGTATTGTCACACCAGGTTTTATCTTTGGAAATAGTTCAGATGACTGCGATGAACAGGCAAGTCAACTTAACCAATAGACTAACGCTTAGTATCTGAATATATATAATTTTGATAGAAATAAACATGTCCTTTTGAACTGAAAAGGAGCCCGAGTGAGAAGGGAGATTCAGAACCTAAACCTGTGGAAATCTAGAATTTCTTTATTTAGGGCTTTAGCATTGGACCGCCTCCGCGGTGTAGTGGTTAGAGCTTCCGCCCAGATAGCGAAAGGTCGTGGGTTCGATCCCCGATCGCGTCATACCAAAAGACATTAAAATATGGTACTTGTTGGTCCCTGCCTGGCGCTTGGCATTAAAGGGTACAACAAGGACTGGTCGGCTCGGAATCAGTATAATGTGTCTGAGTTGGGTATTCATGCTTCACTGTGGCATGGTATCTCGGTGGGCTAGCACTATAAAACCAGCTTCAGTCTGGGCTAGTACAAGCAGCTGCACACACACATACACACGCATGCACGTCGTCATTGAGCGAAATATTCTCAAGTACGACGTTAAAACCAATTTCACCTCACCTCACCTTTAGCATTGATTACACAATGCCATGCTTTAGCATTGCAGAAACAACAGAGCAGATGGGAAAATAATGGGGAACTGTGACTACAGGACCTATGTCAACCTAGCACCTTCCAGTAGGTATGAATATTATCACCAAAGCAACAACTGAAGTTAACACATCTTACTTGCTCAAGACAGGTGGAACCTCATTAGATGTTGGGAAAGGATTGGCAGTCAGCTCGACCACTTCCTCTTCATGAGCCACGAAATGATACTCCAGTACATCCATGGCCACCTTGTACTGGTCCTGCTGCTGCTTTAGCAGGCTGAACAGCTGTGACAAGAAGGGAGGTGTGAAGGCAAGTAACAGCAACATTCCAGCTTTACAATGGCAATATTTATGTATGATATTGTATATACAGTCCAATCCCAATGTCTTGAACTGGGTTGAGACGAATTCTCGGTTGTGTCGAACTCATCCCTTGGTCCCTGCCGGTTTCCTTATATTTATCATTATTTCTATACTGACGGATGTGTCGAACACTCGGATAAGTGGAACTGTCATCTTGGTCCCGACGAGTTCGACACAACAGGGTTTGACAATACATAATGGTAAATAATCTGGACCAGTCAAACCAGTTGACACGAGCAATGATAAGGGAATGATGACATACTGAAACAGGGCCAACTAATATTACAAAGAACTGTCCTCATTATCAGTTTGCATGCATCTGTCTCACCTTAGAATAGTGCAGGGCCAAAGCACAGTACACAGCAAACATTTTGAAGGCCTCCTCGTCTGCAAAAAGCAAAACGAAACCATATCCACTAGTTAAGAAATATCACTCATGGGGCATGAATTATGTGAAATGTTTGTAGTTAGGATCAGTTTTACTTTATGCTGATTGGTTACTTGTACCAACTGTTCCTTTCAGCATGGAAAATATCATCGCCATTATTATTATTGTTACGGTCATTTTGTTGAAAAAAAACAGTGACCAGCTCTCTACCTGCTTTAGTGAAGTGGTCATTGTTGAGACAGTTGACCATCTGTACCACCCCGATTACCCGCCCCTTGCTGACAATGGGCATACACAGGATGTTCTTGGTGGTGTAGCCAGTCTGCTTGTCCACATCCCTGGAACACAGCAAGTCACTTTACTGACCAGCATTTAAAGACTTGCACAAGTCTATAAGGTAATAAGTAATAGCTTAAGGGACCATTCATAATTTATGGTTAGGGGAGAAGCATGTACAATGACCTCCCTGCATGTCAAGTACACAATCAATGACCCCCCTTCCCCTTCCCATATTTTTTAACATAATATGTAAATATTTTTATGTACAGAATTGCTGACCTTCCCTAGAAACGTGTACAAAATTGAGGATCCCTACCCCTACCTCCTCAGAACAAAATGGTGACACCCCTCCCCATAAATTATACATTATGAACAATCCCTAAATCTAAATGATTTCTAAAACATATAAAAAACAGACTGGGGTCCCTTTATCCAGACTTGCCTCTTTAAAGGACAGAATTACTGTACATGCATGGGCTTAGCAAGGCTAAAGCATTTAGTACTGGTGTAATTATTCAGTTTGGCTGAAGTCAAGTTGGTAGATATTCAAGATACATGAGTTATTTGATCAGCAAGAATACAGCTCTATCACAGTGTCCTTCATCAGGGCCAAACACACCAGTTGTTGATATCTTGAGCATTGTCCCACATTATGTGAGTTTGGTGAGATGCAAAAACAGTGATCACCAAATCCATTCTTCCACGCCTTACAAGGAGAGAATATTACCCATGGGTAGAGCGTCATATCAGATATGAGAAGGTTTGTCTTTGATCTGATGATGCAGTAAGATTTTTGTGTTATTCTTAACACCCGTTGATACAGCAAGTTGTAATACTTCTACCTGGAGAGCAAAAACTTAAACCAAGTTAAAACTGGTTGGCCAAAAGGTATTTTGAGAGTCGGAAAACATTCACATAACCATTGACACTTATCTAGTAAATATTCTATGGCCAAGTTTCATTTTCAATGATGAAATATTTTTTACAAAATTAGTACAGGCAATATTTTCAATGAGAAAGCATCAGAATTGGTTGTTGCATTACACCAGAACTTAAACAAATGGTGATGATATACTCAGTGCCCTAATAAAACCAACATTATCTTTCTTCAGCCATGTGCATGCCAAAGGAACTGAATGTGTTGACAATATTCAGGAGCTATTGCATCCAAACCTGTTAAACCTGGGATCTTCATAGGCATCAGGGGATGTTGAGTGCCTCTCCTGTTTTCATGGCATGTCCTGCAATACCCTTGTCACTTGGGAATCTATAAGGCCAATTGAGAATAATCATTCATGTTTACATGAGTGAGTAGGGTGGAAAAATGTGTTTATATTTTCATTTTCTATAGTGGCTGACAAATCTATAAAAGTAAACTTTTACTCTTATGTACCACATGGCATCTTGTGGACAAACCCATGAGAATCTTCAGTATGAAGAGAAAGGCTGAAATTTGGTTCTTTTGAAAATCTAAGACACTATGAATGGTATGGCATCTTCCCAAAACAAATGGTTTCTTAATAGTATCTAACAATAGAAATAAAGGGGCTGACTAGCAGGTGATGGAACTTGGAAGACAAGAAAGTTGTTTTAAATAAGCTTTATGTAGGAATATTTGGCATGAGAAATCCTGACATTAACATGAACTACACATGTGTAGGTTTGTGTACCTTATCTGACATTTCTTGGTGAAGACCGGCTTGCCATCCTCCATTACACCCTCATCAAAGTAATCAGCAAACAGCTCTTTCTTCTCCTCGTCAACAAGAAACAGAGCTGATCGGTCTGCTTGCACCAGATCCTTGGTGTGGTACTTAGAATCACAAGATTTTCATGCGTTATAAACTTCTGGTGATGTCATGCTATAGTATTTAAGGGGCTTCTATATCATGAAAAAACCCTTGAGAAGGAACTGTTTCCAGAATATCCCTGTCCTGAAGCTATTCCAAACAAAGTCCATCTCTCCCTCATATTACTTTAGGAAGTCTCAGAGATATTTTTAAATTGTGCCTCATCATAGTTTGCATTTGAACACATTACCTATCAGTAGTAAGGTGCTACATGATGTAAAATCAAAGAGCAACTGTTTTCTTTATATTGAAGTAAATCAAACTTGTAATCTTCCTGTCAGTAGTTTAGAGAGTGGAAACTAGCCTTCAAAGGAACTGAAGAACCAACATGTTTTCAAGTATGTTTGTAAAGTATAATGCATGTTTAAAAAGCAGGAGCCAAACTCAAGCACAAATCTTTCTTGTATATAAAATAGATATACATTATATAATTTGGTTTGCTTTCTTTTTCAGACTTAAATAATATGTTTTATCATCCCACCACTTTTTAAATACTGCCATGACAAGTCTGTTTGCAATTATTTCCCTCAAGACAAAATATGCAAGTGTTCACAGGAATTATCTCCCCTGATACGCTGTGATAAATTCTTCCCCCAATGCTTTTGTGAAGACTATCACATTAGGTCCCTAATCTGTTTTGTTTGTACTATCACCACCTCAATATTGTCATATACAGCATATGTTCTGATATGCCCATGAAGTATTGCTAGGATGTATAAAACGTTGGTAGAGCTATACATACCATAATATTCTGTACCAGTGTGTCTATGCTGATCATTTCATCAAACAGGACCCTGAAAGTAAAGAATCAATACATTTATCAGACTATAATGTTATTGTTATTATCTTCAATGAAAAATGATAAAAATAATAATATTGATGATATTGGGCTACTAATTAAAACTGTAACTCCACAGAGGGGTATGGTGAAGGCAAATGACACTGTTACTGTTATTAGCCTGGTAAATGTCATTATAGAACAAACTTTATGGATAACAACTTCTTTTTATTCGTGAGTGCGACGTTTCGATACAGATTCTTGTACCGTTGTCTTTATGCTTGACAACGGTACAAGAATCTGTATCAAACGTCCTCTCAATCTAATAAAAGTTTGTTATCCATAAAGTTTGTTCTATATTATACTTCCCAACTTCTAAAATGCCACTCAAAGAAGCTGGTAAATGTCAATGTATATTGTATTCTCAGCCTCTGGAAGCTTACAGATGCATATTGTCATCTCATTCTAACAGTTTCCCTTTTAGCTGAATAACTTACATGTATAAAGTAGGGTTGTGTATTAGCAAATAAATCAGGTTTTACATGACGCATGATTCCTGCGTATTTGACGCAACAATTATGTTAATGACTCTCAAAATACTATCATATGAGTCAAGCTTGACGCAAGTTTTATAGGTGGCCCTCACAATTCAGTTTAATAAAATCGATTTGATAAGCAAACAATATTGTTCGATGATAGTTTGACTTTTACAGAGCTGTCAGATTGTTCCAGAGAACTCAGAGAAGACAGTAATCCTGGCTGTGTGAATTGAACTATGCTGTAGTTTCATTTGGTGGTGTGACATACATAGTTACATACTAAGAATGATTAACACAAAGATATATTACAATTTTCATGACTCCCAAATATTGAAAATGACTCCCAAAAATACATATTGTGAGTCAACATGACTCCCATTTTTAAAAGTCTGTGTAAAACCCTGTAAATTGTATTTCATTATATATTGAGATTCTTAGGTAACCGTATTTAGATGCGTATTGTGATATATTGAGAGCTTCAGTCAGGGCTCCAGATAATTTTTCAACATCAGAGTGCATTACTCCTTATATTTTCAATATAGAAGTACTGGAAAACATAAGAGTACTGAATGGAATTTAATGGAGTATCAGTAATCTTGTGTTTCGTTTTATATATGCACCACAACATTGCTACTCTTGTGTAAACAGGTCAATAAACAATAAAACAATAATTTTTTCAGATAAATCGTCTAAATGATTCTAAGACTGTACACCATTGCTGTGGTGCGTATCCCCTCGTTTTCTAAATTACTTCCTACTGTATTATGCATATTTTTTTATCTGTACATGCATGAATCGGGCCCTTATCTGGAGCCCTGTCAGTGTTTGACAGTGAGTGACATTGATTGTACATGCAAGGCCTATTTTAACTAAAGTTTTACTAAATCTCAAATTTAGAGTTGATTTTGTGGGATTGTATTATCTTTTTTTCTAAAATGTACTGTATGTTAAGTATGCTGTTTTGTCAATTGATTACAATAGAAAATTTCAGTGTGAATAAAAGTTAATGTAACTTAAACTATAGGGATATTCACAAAACTTCATATTTTTTATATTTCCCGATATACCAGATCTGATAAAAAAACATTGCAATATGTATCCTTGAAAACTCATATTTCATTATGTCGGTATTACCGTGCAGTCCTAGTATAAAGACACAGCATATATTCTATAACCTGTGTTTCAGTGTGACCAAGGCCCTTGAAACTCTCAGCAGCCAAGTATATGCTTGGCCCGGTCTCCCATCCACCTACTTCACCAGATTTGTGACCTGCTTGTCAAGCAAGGGACTACAAACTTCCACAGATGACAACAGTTGTTACAGCTTGGCCTTTCTGACGATACTATTGGTTGGTTGTCTGAAATCTTTCACCAAAACTCAATGGATGTGGCTGAAATATTATTCTTTTGACTTTCAATTTTCACATTAACTTGATAATGAATGAAAACATCATTTTTTAAACACCATCAGGTCACAGAGTATAGTAGTTTATGTAGAAGGTTATGTCATCTTTTTACCATAGAGGTGGTGGGGTGGCATGGTGGTTAAAGCAATCGCACACCACGCTTAAGAACTGGGTTCGATTCCCCACATGGGTACATGTGTGAAGCCTATTTCTGGTGTCCCCCGCCGTGATATTGCTGGAATATTGTCAAAGCGGTAAAACTAAACTCACTCACTCTTTACACACACTACAAAATACCCACATCAGCCTGTGTGTTTGGACAGGGTTATCCTAAACAACTGAAGAAAAGTGTTTACGTGTCACAAATAAAGTTTGAAAGCCCACTTGGGTACAATTTGTTAAATGTCTTTTCTCATGCCTTCATTTTGCTGGAATAATGCTAAAAGCCGCATACATGTTTGTCCTCTTATCTCATGCTATTTGTCTGGTGATTTGGTTAACCAATTTGTTTAGGATGAAGGGCCTTAGGTTTTGTCAGTTCTTGATAATTTACAGTTACAATGTAATAATTTGTAAGATCACTTAATGCTTGGTACCTACTTGGTTGTGTCCAGCAGGAAGTCATTCAACTTGGATTGAGTCATCAATACCCTGTTCATCTGAAATAATATCATTTTCATCAGACACACCTTGAAACAACACCAAAATGCGTCACCATACTGTGTTTTAAGATATATACTCATGAAAATATAAAACTGTACACTTGTTGCAGTGTTCTTGAATAGTGTCAGATCCTCAGACAAATCCAGCAGATTTGCTGTCGGTCCGATGGAAGTCTACAACCCGTCGGCCCCAGTGTCCGACTGTATAGTTCCCGATGACTTTGGCTGAAGTTGTTACATGTGACATGTCCCACTTGTTTGCTGTTTATAATTCTTATGTTTGTTAATAATGTCATTGCCAATTACAAGAAATGTTTAATCTGAAATGTGTGTCTATTTTTTCTTCTGTGGGTCCCCGTGAATTTTCAGTGGGTCATACAGACATTTTGAAACATCATTTGTGAACACTGTTGTCGATTAAATCCCACAATGGAAGTAGTGTTATCATTATGATGTACAGCACATTAGTTGAGTATCATACTGCTGTCATCCAGAAGGAAGAAGTTATTAATTTTGTAAAGTATATGTATTCACTATTCGATACACTAAACTGTTTTCCAGGGCTCCAGATAATTTTTCATGATAAGGAGTTACGTACTTCTTATTTGTCAATATAGGAGTACTGGAAAACAATAAGAGTACTGAATGGAATTTAATTGAGTATCAGTAATCTTGTGTTTCGTTTCATATATGCACCACAACATTGCTACTCTTGTGTAAACAGGTCAATAAACTATAAAACAATATTTTTTTTGGAGATAAATACGTCTGTAGGTGATTCTAAGACCGTACACCATTGCTGTGGTGCGTATCTGCTATGTTTTCTAAATTATTTCCTATCGTATCGCGCTTATTTTATATCCGTACATACGCCGATACGGCCCTTAATTGGAGCCCTGGTTTTCAAAGAAAATTCAATTCAAAGGAAAACAAATACTTTTAAAACATCCATTTAGGGTTTGACTATCTTACAGTGCCAGAGCTAGTTACTATAGTCAGAGACCATATAATAGATTATATAGATTCTATTATATCGTCTCTGCTATAGTTATGGCACAGTTAAATAAGTTCATAGTACCCAAAGGGAACACTTGGAATTCTTACTTTTTAGTAAAACATAGGTATTATACGAAGCCAGAGACAAACATACTAAACAATTTGAAATGAAATGTAAACATGCTCAGAGGACAGCATGATTGATAAAATAATCCTGGATTCAGAAACTGAAAAGGATATTACACATATATATCAAGTCAATCAAAGGAAGGAGGAAGCGAGCTCACCATGAAAGGATAGTCACTGACTGATAACCCGAATTGTTCTTGTTGACATACATAAATTCCAAAGGGCGATTCTACACAGTGCTCTGAGTTCACTGTCTTGGTACATTTATTTTTCTACATATAAGTATATTCATACATATTTCTAGATATAATTCTATCTATAGTCCGTTTGGCTCAAAAGCGGACCGATGAATTGCAATCTAACTCAAAAACTAATAAACATATAATACTCAATGAAACGCTGATCATAATCAAAACATCAGACCAACTCTGTGATTTGTTTGCAGAATTTATGTTCTGAAATTAAAAAAGTTGTTTAACAAACTATCATTAAAATTTTGACACAGTTCACCATTTGTTACGAGGGAGGAGTGCAGAGAAAGGGACAGCCAGGTGTTAGAGAAGCATGTGCACAAGTGTCGACAACGTTATTGATTCATTCACTTGTACTGTGCCGTCTTCATCCTTTCTCGCACACCTGGCTGTCCCTTTCTCTGCACTCCTCCCTCGTAACATATAGTGAATTGTGTCGATATTTTAATGATAGTTTGTTAAACAACTTTTTTATATTTAGGACATAAATTCTGCAAAAACCTCACAGAGTTGGTCAGAGGTTTTGATTATGATCAGTGTTTCATTGAGTATTTTATGTTTATTAGTTTTCGAGTTAGATTGCAATTCATCGGTCCGCTTTAGAGCCAAACAGACTATATTGTTAGTTTTGATAAGAATGTTGCATTTTTCATAATGCAATGAAATTCCTTGCAATCATTGTCTAGACCACTGAAGCCTTTTGAACATATTTCATGCAGGCAATGTAGGCAGCTGTGCCTAAATATTCACCATTTGTGAGTGATTGTTTCTGATATTTCGGATCCAGGCTATACATGAGGAACCATACAGTACACTTACCTTACACTGGTGTAGAGACGACACCAACCAGCTTAACATGGCATTAGCCAGCTGCAACACACAGAATCACCACATGACAGATGACAGAACAACCCCTCGTATCTCCTTAGAAATGGTACAGAATGAAACAACTAACCCCATTCAATACTTTCCTGCATCTCTGAGAAAATTAATCCATGATGAAATTCATTTAAGACTCAACATTAACTAACATCTTCAAGACAAACAAGCAATATTCCAGCTATGTGGCAATGGCCTGTAAATAATCAAGTCTGGACCAGACAATCCAGTGATCAACAGAATGAGTATCAATTTACGCAATTGGGATACTGTGACCTGTGTCAACCAAGTCAGCAAGCCTGACCACCCGATCCCATTAGTCGCCTCTTACGACAATCATGAGGTGAGGTGAGGTGAAATTGGGTTTTATGTCGTGCTTGAGAATATTTCGCTCATATGACGAGGTGCATGCGTGTGTATGTGTATGTGCGGCTGCTTGTACTAGCCCAGACTTAAGCTGGTTTTATAGTGCTAGCCCACTGAGATACCATGCCGCAGTGAAGCATGAATACCCCACTCAGACACATTATACTGACTCCGAGCCGACCAGTCCTTGTTGTACCCATTAATGCCGAGCGCCAGGCCGGGACCAACAAGTACCATATTTTAACGTCTTTTGGTATGACCCGGTCGGGGATCGAACCCGCGACCTTCCGTTTTCCGGGCGGACGCTCTAACCACTACACCACGGAGGCGGTACGACAATCATGGGTTACTGAAGATCAATTCTAACCCAGATCTTAATGGGTCAAAACAGAGAGAAGACAAATCCTGCAAGGACTGCTTATGCTTCTATACACAACAAAACACCATCCACCAACCTGAAAATCTTCATCAGTAAACGAATCCTTCATACCCTCTTTGGTCAGCTCAACCACACCTGCACAGAAAACAAACTAAACTGAACTGAGTGGGTGAATGTTCTTTTACGCCACAACCTCCTACAACAATGGAAGGCAGGTGCCAACTGAAAGTGATAACTTGTTGTTCCCGAAAGGGCATTAGGGCACCATGTGCAATCATTTAATCACAATCACCTGACAATATTCGCATCTGGGTGAGTGAAACCAGAAGTAGACAGTATCAGCAATGTCCTGGATCAGGATTGATAACACACTGAAAAATTGTCACACTATCAAATAAACCCCATTTTGCCCTAAAATATCACACTTTGGTTACTGCCTAAAATCCCTTAACTTATTAGTTTTCAGTGTACCTGTCTCAATATCAATCAATATCAATATCAACGCTTTTGAAAATAACTGCACACATCATTTGAAATCCATGCTAGTCTTCTTCAAACTCTGTGGACCAATTAACGAAAGAGAAATGGGAATAGCCTCAGCTAAATATAAAGCCTGTCTGCTTCATTTTATATCCTGATTTCTAACATGCATGATCAAATTTTTTTGTGACAAACTGCATAAAATCATAATTCTTGCCATGTACACAAGTAGAAAAACCAGCACATCTTACCTAAGAGATCATTTGTAGGCATGACTAGGGGCACACTCAGTACACTGTGTACACTTGTCGCTCCACGACCAACACCTTTAGGGAACCTTGTGTCCTGCAATACAAACCATGCAAATATGGCAGCATTCATCAGATACACTTAAAACCAGTGGGTATGAGAGTTAGTATCCCTATATGTACCTCCGACATGCTAGACTAACCAGTATATCTGTCTATATTCTTATGTGTATACTATGTGTATGCAATATTCTAGTCATAGGATAACACAGTTTATCTTACCTCACACATTATTGTCATTTTCTAACTGGCTGAGCCAATCAATGTACCCCACTTACAAGCGAGTAAATTTTCCATGTTACCCGCTGAAAATGCCAAACTGTGGAAATTTGTTTGGTACTTCGTGTTAGTAGTGTTTGGGCTGTTGCCTAACTCCGGTACTCCTTATTATGATCCAATACCCGTGCTTCAAACAGGTCAAAATTAACATTGAGGTGTTCAGTAAGATAAATACGTTGTTCATAGGTCCCTATTTATTCAATATTCTAGCCACAGAATAACACAGTCCCCCAGCCAAAGTTCAATTTACAAGATACACTGAAACTATTTTATCTGTCAGTCATATAACATATCTTTCATATGAATCTTGGCCATAGCATATATCACCAACAATCAATCAGTTCCCGGGGTGGTGGGGTAGCCTCGTGGTTAAAGTGTTCATTTGTCACGCCGAAGGCCCGGGTTCGAATCCCCACATGGGTACAACGTGTGATGCCCATTTCTGGTGTCCCCAACTCTGATGTTGCTGGAATACTGCTAAAAACGGCATAAAACCAAATTAACGCACTTACTCACTCAAATGGTGTGTTTACTGCAGGGATTTATATTAAAGGTTCTATGATTTGTTGTGAGTACAGGCTGTAGGATTCATGGATAGTAATATTTCCAACTTTATTACCCATGAATCACTGAAACTTTACTACCAATAAATTCTCATTGAAATGTATGAACTCCCATGATTTATCTACAAATGCCTATATTCAACCCCAAATCTGCAACTAATATCCTGAATCTAAACAAAAATAAATATACCAACTGTTAATATCCTTAATGTTCAATAGCGTTATCTCTTTGAAGACATTACATATATTTTCTCTGAAAACAGAACTGTTAATAACATATGGTTTAATGTTGAGTTTTACATCATTACATTGACTGCAGCGATAAAACACACTGAGTTTCAGGCAAAAGGATTAAAGAAAAACACAAATAGTGAACAAAAATATAATTTAATTTCCGAGTTTTCCTGGATACCCTAGACAAAACTATGACAATATCAATGACATCCCACCTGAGGTAGGTTTTCAACCAGCTGGGTAGTCTTCTCCATTGCTGCAAAAGCTGCAACAGTCATGCCTTTGCCTATTGGTCCATACGGCTTCCTGTAAATGTCATACATTCGATATGATTAGTCAGTGAGTGAAGGCTGTTTAATGTACAGTCAACAATAACGGGGAATTACATCTATATTATTGTGACCAATAAAGCATGCTACTTTATGGAAAACAACTTCATGTTCATTACATGCATCCATGTTTCGTAGTAGATTCTTACACTGTTATTATGTTAAAGGTGACTACAACCAAACTGTTATCCATAAAGTTGTATGCGCACTACTGACTCCCCAAATTCTAGAATGCTGATCAAACAATTATGGTATATTATGGTGGCCTGTAAATAATCAAATCTGTACAGGGGATGGAAATAACCCGTTGCCCGACGCCCCAGTCCAGTGTATTTTTCTGTCAGGCTAGCAAATGTGATGTATGTCACGCTGTACCGGTGTCCAGTTGACTTTCCAATGTTAATTATGTTGTTTATTTAAAAAATCAACAAGGAACTCGGCTAGTATAGTGGAAAAATTATCAGGGCAAGTGATTTTACATGTGCCACTGTACCGGAGTACATTATCAATTTTAAAGTTATTTCCACCCCTGCTGTACCCAATGAATTAATTGCAACCCATGCTCTTTAACAATCACCGACCAGAATCACAGTAATTTATGAACAAACAAAATTCACACAATCTTGCATCAACAAAACACAAGATGTGGACAATGTTGGTTTTGATCCATGTATTATGTGAAATTAAAACGTCTATGAAATCAGAATGTAAACAGTATATCCTTCAGCATATCAACCATGAGGTAATCATCATGATACTTACTTTGTGCCATTATAGTAGTGTTCAAGCTCCTGTAAAACAGATATATAACTAGTTGTCAGTTATCATGAAACACATTTATCTGAGATTTATCTGGAGTTGGTCAGAGGCCAATATTCAGTGAAGATTTCTATCTTTCAATT
The DNA here is from genome assembly GCF_003918875.1 of Haliotis rubra. NCBI lineage: Eukaryota > Metazoa > Mollusca > Gastropoda > Lepetellida > Haliotidae > Haliotis > Haliotis rubra. Next base: position 82,294 of record NW_025765352.1, on the reverse strand, counting down.
TAAATGTTCATGCTATGTACCTGTTTTCTACATTCCAATTTTTTCCAGGTCAGGGAAAGTCAAACTAAACTTCCCAGACCTTTCTAGGATTCAATCACTGGTATGAACCATGCATATGATGGCCTTGTGTTTTTAACCAGCCCTAGACAAACCACTGACTGATATTAAGAGCATTGATCTATACCAGTGTGGTTAGATAACATACAATAAACCAAGTTGCTGAGGCTGACCATCCAGTTTATACAATGTCCTACTACAAGCATAAGGACCTAAGCTATTCCAATTGAAGAATCCCCAAAATGTTAATTTAGAAGCATTATTGGGATGATGATGATGATGATATCAGGTGTGACTGTCAGGTGTGATTATCCTGACATTATTGCTGGTGCAGGTTGTTTTAGTTGAGTAAATAACTTACCGTTTCATTATGCTTGGGGAGATATAAGAGGCAAAGCCATCAGAATCAGTAGCTGCAAAGAATACCAAATTGATGTTTGAGATCAATTTATTGTTATCCGGTATACAGTATCATAGATTGATGTGTCAACATACCTCAAAGCGTTTCTGAGTGAATATTGATCCTGAAATTTACATGAATAACAAGACATGCAGAAACTGCCAAGTTGAGTGACTTTGCAGCAAGTTTAATTTACTACTCAATGCAAATATAACACCCCTCAAAAATAAATACAAATATATACCAGGCTGAGGGGTGGCTGAAAAGTCCTGAGCCAAATAATGAAGGACTGTGTTGAAGGAGAGGGTTGCTGATTATTATTCAACATAATCCTTGTTGAGTGGAGTAACCCAGTGGTCAAAGCAGAAGACTCAGGATCGAATCCCACATGGGCACTATATGTGAAGCCTGTTTTTCATGACCCTTGCCATGATATTGTAGAAAGGATCGTTATTTTCATCAGTTGTCTGTTGTTGCTACTCAAACAACTTTGGGACTCCACTCAAGAGTTGACAGTTCTTTCACAAACCTCTTATAACTACGTAGTTTTAGATCAGTTGCATTCATCAATACATTACTTATGGCATTGCTTACTTTACATTACTAGCCCAGTATACACAGCACCAGATTTCAGTTTGGTTTGATCTATATCAATATTGTGAATTAATGCGTATATGAGGGTAAGCACAGTGAAAGTAGTAGTCTGTCTCACAGTCCCTGAACCATATTATTTTCCCTACAGCCTAGCCCTCCCTGCAATGTAAAAGCCCTAAATGAAATAAGTCTAGATTTCCCCAGGTTCAACATCTGGTCAGTCCCTGGGGCTACTTTTCAATTTAAATGGGTTTATTTGTACATTCAAATAAAAATTATATATATTCAGAGAATAAGCAAGGTCTATGAAAGTACATGTAGTTGAAGTGCACAGATTATGAAAGTAGATCTGACACTTGATGAAGGCTCATTACTATCCATTTCCATAAACAGAAAATACCTGGTCACTTTGGTGGTCATTAATTTGTTATTTAATCCCAGTGCAGTCTTTAAGCATGGAAAGTTAAAGGTCACATGCAACCAAAAAATCAAACATAATTAAAACACAATTATCACTTATTCATGACATATAATATACATTGCTGGTTATGAAAAAACATATAAACAAAATTATAAGCGTACAATCGCAAATCAAAAGTGCAATATTGTTGTACTTGGTTTACTTCCCAAAACGAAGCAGCCGGGATACCCAACCCAGTCAGAAGCGGGTGGGTGTGCACTCAAGTGTAACGGCTGGTTCATTTGCCGATGCCCTCACGGGTCATTGTGTGTGTATATATAGAGATTTTGGGTTTTGTAAATACATGCTCATTTTTTGTGTATAACATTTTGCAATCAACAGACATCATAACATGTCATGTGTTCAAGTATCACACCTACCTGTCTGTGTAATTACATAATGTGACAGAGACCGAACTCGGGCCATAAATCAATGCATTTTGTTAATGGTGTATAGCCTGATTGGTGTTAAGTTCAAATTGCATGTGGTCAGTGATAGCAGCTGTGTATTGAATATTGTCATTAGCAGACAGGCAGGCAGAAACACAGGTGTCAATAAAACAAGACACTGAGTTTAGTCTGTGACAACGACATATCTATATCACAGTTAGAAATTCTGCCAACGCTAAATAATGGCATTGCTTTTAAGTATCGAACTGAGAAAGTGACTCGGTAAGAAGAACGTGTGGTGAAATAGACAAATGAAATTATATAAACAGTTAATTTACTGTCATAACATATAAAAGCTTCAAGCGCCTGTGAGATATCAACAAAAACATTAGAAAATAGCTCACACCAAAGCCTTCACCGAGTATTCACGGAAAACCGGCTTCAAGCTGCTTGTGAACCTACTGCACTGGCGCACGTGCTATAAGCGCAGCCCAGCTGTTGAAACCCGTTTTTCCCCAGAAAAGTGGGGAAATTAGTGAAACGTTTGAACTCGATTTAGCGCGCTTTTTTCATCAGCGTTATTTTCAACTTTATAAGTTGAATTTGCATTTTGATGATTTGTTTGGTAAGTCCATACCAAAAGGTATCAGAATCTGCAAAGTTGTGTTTTACGTTGCATGTGACCTTTAACAAATGCAAACTGTTGTGTGTAATATACATTAGATCATACAGTAAAGCTCAGAACATTTCAGTCATCCCTCCATGTTTTGGTCATTGTAACCTTGCACAGAACTGGCTGTTGTGCAGAATGAGTGAGTGAGTGAGTTTAGTTTTATGCTGCACTCAGCAATATTCCAGCTATGATGCAGAGATGCCAACCCTAATTTAGCCTAATTAGTATTTTGGCCAAAAACTGCTGTAAAAATTAGTATTTTTTGGCCAAAATTAGTATTAACTTTTCCAAAGAATATATAGCTATTCTGAGAACTTGTTATTAACATTGTACTCACCTAAATCAGTAGTAAGTATCTACATATAGCTTGATATTGCATAAAATATGGTTGAAATTTATTACGTATGGTACGTATGCAATTTGGTAATTTAATTTAATGTGTTTTTTTAAAACATCGTATATTTTTACTGATATCGTAGTCGGGTATTTTGTGTTGTTTTTTCGTAAAGAATAGGATAAAATCGTATGGGTTGGCATCTCTGTATATTGCTGCGGTCTCTAAATAATCAAGTCTGGACCAGACAATCCAGTGATCAACAACATGAGCATCGATCTGTGCAATTGGGAACCGATGACATGTGTCAACCAAGCCAGCGAGCCTGACCACCCCGATCCCGTTAGTCGCCTCTTACGACAAGCAAGGCTCATTCTAACCCGGACCTTCACGGGTTGCTGTGCAGAGCTTAAAACAACAACATACAAATGTTATGACAAGAAACAACATGCATTGTCACCTTTAGCTAGAATACAGGCAGCCTCATCCAGAATTGCGCTCACATCGTTCTTCCTCCCTTCTGACAAACACAGCTGTGTCTGGGACTTCAGACACAGCCCTGTGTACTGCAATTAACAAAATATTACCTTGAACATTCATGGTCAACACTTACACTCGTATCTCTAGCCTAAAAAGCACATGCATATGAATGCAACTTAAGACGTTAAAAAAACAACATATCTCTTGCCTAAAATTCAACTTTTTTTCAAATTCCTTTTTCTAATACCGCCGATAAATGAAATCCAAATAAATAATTAAAAATTCGACATTATTGAAATTGAGGCTAAGCACCTTTGGTAATAACCACATAGTCTGCAGCTCATTTTTGTCAAGGGGTTCATGCAAAATATCTAGCCTTGGGGACAATACAACTTGTCACTAGAGATTTTCAGTTGTCACCGACTGATGAAGTCAGTCCCAGAATACTGATACAATGAATGCCTTACTAATGGACCTATATATATATGGTCAAAATTGAGAAGCTGGTAGAATGGCGATTTCCTGTGGATATTTGGTAGAATGAGAATATTTTTTGCCACTTCTTCAATTGAGCAAAAATATTTCTCAGAAAGAATGTGTTAAACAATTAATTGTATTTGTGTAATGGTATACAGCATGTCCATCAAACAATCATTTTCTCATACCTGATTCCAGTAGCAAAACAACATATTTCTATTGACTGAGAACGCCTCTAAAAGTGTATTATCTATTGTCTTCAGAGACATTGCACTGAAGATCTTACCTCGATTTACACCAATCACAAAAAGCACCATTATAAATCTCTGAATTTTGAAAGTTATTGTCAATAACAGGGATCCAGAACAATGTTTAAATCTAATAAGTATTACTGAACTAGTTTTCATTTTGCAATTTTAGTTTTTGATTTTATCAGGTGAATGGATATAATGTAAACATATGTATGAATTTTGCAATTTCATCACTAAATAATTTCTTTGACGAAAAAGGTCAATGTAACTAACAAGGGTATGTGTAATTGAAGAAAAAGGAGGCAATGATTGATGCTCAGATGATCAGAGTGTGATGGCTTAAAACGTTTTTACATGAAACAAACCTTTGTCTTTAGTGCAAGAAATGTATGTGAAGCCTCTTGAGCTGAAAAACAAGAATTACACAGATTAGGAAAATTTGTGAATTCTATTTTTCATATGTCATGACAAAACAAGGCTCAAACTGAAACAAATGATACAGAAATTAAAATCTAAAGGTCTGTTTACTGGCATTTCCAACAAATTTAGTGTTTTATATAATATATTTATAAATAGTAGCATTTCCATCAGACACTCATCTGGAAAATATAATCAGAGTAAAATACAGGCTGAGTTTGATATCAATATTATTAGTCTTTATATTGATAGCAGTTAAATTAATGGTTGTAATACATTGTGCAACTACACAGTAAAAACATAAGCTGTATGGTGCAAACATATGTCATGTCTATGTGTCATATGCATCTTCCTGATTGCAAACTCATCCTGGTTCACAAAAGGTGAATTTTGCTATGTCTAAATCTGCCAGTATTCTGGGGTATATGTATTATACATATGGCTGAAAAAAGCTGATGCAATGTCAAATATTAACTTACTCACTCAAGTATTCAGGGAAAGTCACTTTACTGGTAAATCATGTTGTTGACTGTTTCAAAAACAATACAAGCACTTCCATTTTGAAAGTTAGGGACTGTTCATAATTTATGGCAAGGAAGGGTGATGATGATTTTTATGCAGAAGCATGTACAATGTGAATGACTCCCCATAAAATTTACATACAAAGTAAGTGCCCCCCCCCCCTGCATATCATGTACAAAATCAATGAACCCCCTCCTCCTTCCTATAATTTCTGAGCATAATTTTTAAATATTTTTATGCACAAAATTGCTTACCCCCTCTAGTACATGTGTACAAAATCCTCAGAACAAAATGGTTCATAAATTAAGAGCAGTCCCTTATGGAGCTTGCATGTATGTATTTTAATATATTCATATGACAAATAACAGAGCACTAGATAACTGTTTCTTCAGAAAAAACTTAACTAGCATTATAAAAGGGAAGTTATACCACCCAAGGTTTTGCTTTTCTTCCTCCCAATACTGTCACATTGAACACCAAGCAAATCTTTCTTTTGGGTTTTCTCTTTAACAATACTTTCCAGAAATAATGGGTGTTCTGCTAAATACGTCCTGACTAAGTCTGGACTCAGATCTGAAAACAAAAATGAGCATTTTATGCATCATGTCAATGATTTTATAAATGTGGAAAATTACTGGTGTTGCTTTGAAGTTACAAAACATAGGTTCTTTATGTTATTACATTACAGTATTGTTATTCTTGTTTCCATTTAACTTTAAACTGTATTTCCACATTATCAATAATGAATTTGATTGTATGGAATTTTTAAATGTAAATTCAAGGCAAATTCAGTCAAACACCAGCTGGTTCTGAAGTTTACCATCTGTTTTTGGTGTTCCTGAAATGTGATTTCTTCTTTTCGAAAAGGGACCCGTTCGAATACGTTCTAACAAATTGCCTCCAAATGGCAACTTTCGCCTTCCAGAAACTTGGGTCTCGCCATGTGACATAGTCACACCCATAACACCCCAACTGCAACTGCTTGAAAGTATTTCAAATAAAGCGCCATACAAATATACCACAAAACGTCATCAGTTTGTGAATAGACACGGAGTATTCATTTTCAGATTTGTAATACCCGGCGGAGTGTGGAAATGCCTTGTTTTTCGGAAATATGTAGGTATAGGTGAATATGGTATAAATATGTATAATAAGTTATAACTATATATATTGACTATTGATAGTGTTTATTCGTGGGACGAATATTGGACTTTACGCAGTAACAAATTCTCCCTTGTGGCGCGAATACACGGAAGTTGAGATGGTATCTAGACAGATGTCAACATCGAAGATCTACTGAGTTAAAACTCTTTATAGAGAGGGTATGGCAGTTTTCGTGACAGTCGTATAGATATCGCGTTTCTTATAATTTAAGTGTCACTCAATCAAATGCGAGTGAAGTATACATATTAACATAAACACTGCATGAATATGTTTGACATTTTGTGAAGTGTGTGTAGCTAGCCGAGCAGCGATGCGGTCGTACTGGAAGGTCTTGACAATATTAGGACTGCATCGCGGCTCTCGGCTTGTCTTTCGCGTGCGACCTCGTTGAATCGCGGTACTTGCGTAATCGGAAATACTGTTTGCTGCGATACGAGGAATGCCGCAATACAACGAGGTCCGAGCATTTGGTGCTGGATGTCCTTTGGCTTTGCAGGCATTTTCAGTTAATCAGTTGACATTATCATTTATCTGTCCGTGAGATACCTGCATTTAATTTTCAGAGTATCTTGAAATATATATACTATATATATATAATACAAGTTGAAAATTGCGCTGTCATTGGAAACACATAAAATGGCTTATAGGGCCCCAGTCCTCATTCACAGACAAAATGCTGTTGAGCTATATACAGTACAACCAGAAATTATTGACAATCTAATATTTTTTTTCACTCATTACTCACATATTAAATGTGAATATTAGCAGAACATAATTCCAGATTCAAGGACAGGTGAACAGTGAGTACTTTTTCATGTCACCATGGGCAGCAATGCAGGCTTCAATGCGGCGGGGCATACTACTGATCAAAGAAGTTAGAAAGTCGTGGTCCATGCTGTCCCAATATCGGACCACCTCTTCTTTCATTTCAGCAATATTTGTCAGATTTTTCTTATTGACACTTTCCTTTATAAGTCCCCAAACATTTTCTATTGGATTTAGGTCAGGGCTATAGCTTGGCCAATCTAATAATGTCATATTTTGTGTCCGAAACCAGGCCTGTGAATGCTTTGAACAATGTTTTTGGTCGTTGTCCTGCTGGAAAATCCAAAAATTTCCATAGAACACGTGAGCAGATGGAAGTAAATGTCCCTCGAGAATATCTGTGTACCACTCACTGTTCATATTCCCTTCAAATAGAGGGGAGTTGCCCCTAACACAGATATGCCATCCCACACGTTAAATTTCAGACTGTACTTTGGGTGCTAATACAAAGGTTTTTCAGTTATTTTGGTCCAGAATTTCAGTGTATTAGGAAACAGCCACACAGAACTTTCATCTGAGAAAATCACATTGTCCCAGTTAAAATTTCTATGCTGTAAGCACCAGTTCAACCTTCGCTCCTTTTGTTCAGGTTTCATGATCGGTGATGGAATTCCTCGACTTTTCTACCAACCCACTGCATGCAGGTCAGTTCTAATTGTCTCCTTACAGACAGCCACAGTTCCTCTATCAATCATATCCAGCCTTAAGTTTTCTAAACTCCTTCGTTTGTTTTTAGAAACAAGAATACCAAGCCGCCTCCTGTCACCGACAGTCAATTTTCTTGGCCTACCTGCGCTTCCCTGGTGCTCAATGCCATGTCCATTTGCAATATTTTTCAAATCACGATAAACAGTGGACAAAGGCATGCCTGTTCTACTTGAAATCACATTAGCTGATCTGACGTCCTTGTTATAATACTCTAAAATCAACTTCCTCTTCTCTAAATGATCTATACTGAGGATCACTGAAAAAGTTGTCTGCTAGCAAGTAAACAAAGGGGGATAACTCTTCACAAACTAATGAAAAAGAATCAACAGAGTTGTCTCTCTTGAATGAAACCAAGCACTTGATAGCTGGTCAAGGTTGTTGATACTAGAAATCCAATTAAACATATTCCTAAAATTCTCAATAATTTCTGGTCATACTATATATGTTGTGTATTTGTGTTGTAATGGATAGTAGCATCTGACTGGAGAGTTTGAAAGTGTATGATGCAATCCCCTGACCATGTCATTACCAAAGAAGGTACTCCCTGTTACCCTGTTCCGTGTGTGACATTGGGGGAGTAAACAGTTCGGTCATCTCTGGGGTATATATGTTATCATAGAGAACAATAAATCATTAAAGGGAAACAAAACTCACAGTCCATTTTAATTAGCCTGTGGAATCAGTGTTTGCCACTTATCGTCACCCACCCAACAAACTGGGTGTTGGACCAGTAAGGGAGTGCCTTATTGAAAACAAGGGAATCCCCTTGAATTGTCATGTTTGATTGGCTATGCTTATGAAAAACATTCACCTTGCAAATGTTTACATGTGTACATGTATAAAATTATGTACTTCAGTCAGTCTAAGTAAACTTAGGCTCAGTATAGTAGTGTAACGAATTATACTGAGCCTAAGTTTACTTAGACTGGTACTTCAGTATGCAGCAATTATGAGTATATGCATTATTTTTACACCAATGAAGTTCATTTGATGTACTAAAAACAATGACAACTACTTTATAAATAGTTATGGAAGCGTTAAATTGCTCCACAGTTAGATCCAGTGAGGATTTTCCAACAGGACAAAAACTACATTTCTTCACAATAGTTTATGTTTTACCTGATGCCATTTTTCACATCAATATTCGTTAACATTTCTTTCTAACAACAATATTGCTGATCTCTTTAGCAAGCCCTAGTGCTGGTCAGTACTAACCCCATTCATTCCCTTCAATTCAAATTGTAACTGACACATTGTTACAGGATATTTAGTTAACTTCTTTGATTGGCGATTGGTGGGGTAGCCAGTGGTTAAAGTGTTCCATTGTCATGCCGAAGGCCGGGTTTGATTCTTCTCATGGGTACAAGATGTGAAGCTCATTTCTGGTGTCCCCTGCCGTGATATTGCGGGAATGTTACTAAATCGCGACGTAAAATCCAACTGACTCACTCCTGTTGAAGGAAGCAGACCTGCTACTAGTCATGTGATGATGATGAACCCGTGGGTGCCCTGAAGACCTGGCTGAAGACCTCCTACTGTGTCACGGTCCCGGAGGACTGGCTGGAGGCTTGTCTAGAATGGATTCAAGAAGAAAATCCAGTAAGCTTTGGTCACACGCAGTAGGTCGGCCATCATTTTTTGTGTTTGTACATATCGAGGTAGAGACTTGTTGCAGACTTGCTGATTGTTTAGGTATATATTATTCATTGGCACCCTGTAATTTGTGATCGAGACAAATTACGTCAGTTCATTTTTAATTTATATATATTGACATGTTTGACAGTATAAAAATTGAAAAATATCTGTTGAATTCATCTGGATGACAATTATTCAGTCTTTCAGAACATGGACTTGTCAGAAACCCAGGTCTTGTTTGCATTACATATATTGGTATGTACGTGCATCAGCACAGCGGTGTCAAAAATCAATGCCTGATGCCCAAACATGTAATCATTGGAAAAAAAATTGAAAAATATCTTTACAATCCTTGTTGATGAGAGCTATTCAGTCTTAAAGAAAATGGACCTGTCAGAAACTCACAGCACGTTTGTGTTACTTAAATGGACATGTTACATCAGCACAGTGGTGTGGAAAATCAGTGCCCGACCCCCAACATGTAACATCTGGACAAATCAAAACATTAGCTTCAGTTGTCCCAAGTGTAAAGGAGACTTATTGTCAGTTTTAATTAAAATATTGCATTCAAGTTGCACCTGCTTAAACATTTTCAGGACAATGTATGATGTTCATCACGTGAGAGACTTGTTGGGAACGTAACGGGATAAACATTCTCAGTCGCCTTAAAGGTCACTTGCAACGTAAAACACAACTTTGCAGATTCTGATACCTTTCGGTATGGACTTACCGAAACAAATCGTCAAAAATGCAAATTCAACTTATAAAGTTGAAAAATAACGCGATGAAAAAAAACGCGCGAAATCGGAGTTCAAACGTTTCACTAATTTTCCCCAGACTTTTCTGGTGAAAACGGGTTTCAACAGCTGGGCTGCGCTCATAGCACGTGCGCAGTGAAATAGGTTCGCGCAGCTTGGAAGCGGGCTGTCTGGTGAATACTCGGTGAAGGCTTTGGTGTGAGCTTTTTTCATAATGTTTTGTTGATATCTCACAGGCGCGAGCTTTTCATATGTTATGACAGTAAATAAACTGTTTATATAATTTCATTTGTCTATTTCACCACACGTTCTTCTTACCGAGTCACTTTCTCAGTTCGATACTTAAAAGCAATGTCATTATTTAGCGTTGACAGAATTTCTAACTGTGATATAGATATGTCGTTGTCACAGACAAAACTCAATGTCTTGTTTTATTGACACCTGTGTGTCTGCCTGCCTGTCTGCTAATGACAATATTCCATACACAGCTGCGTTCACTGACCACATGCAATTTGAACTTAACACCAATCAGGCTATACACCATAAACAAAATGCATTGATTTATGGCCCGAGTTCGGTCTCTGTCACATTATGTAATTACACAGACAGGTAGGTGTGATACTTGAACACATGACATGTTATGATGTCTGTTGATTGCAAAATGTTATACACAAAAAATGAGCATGTATTTACAAAACCCAACATCTCTATATATACTCACACAATAGTTAGGGCATCTGCAAATGAACCAGCCGTTACACTTGAGTGCACACCCATCCGCTCTGACTGGGTTGGGTATCCCAGCTGCTTCGTTTCTTGGGAAGTAAACCGAAGTACACAATATTGCACTTTTGATTTGCGATTGTACGCTTATAATTTTGTTTATATGTTTTTTCATAACCAACAATGTATATTATATGTCATGAATAAGTGATAATTGTGTTTTAATTATATTTGATTTTTATTGGTTGCATGTGGCCTTTAATATTAGGGCACTGAGCATTCCATTTAGTTTTTTTGGGGGGAAAATATGAATCAATATAGAACAAACTTGAATCCCCTTTGACATCATGGGTCAAGCAGGCTTATAAAACCTTGAAATTTAATATAACATGTCCTTTCTTATTATTTGATAATTATAACTATTGTAATATAGGTCATAGAGCCAAAATCTCTAAAATCATCTTATCTGATCTGGATTCTTCATTAATCTATTAATTGGAACATGTAGAAATCAACATGTACTGTGTATCTTACAATTCAATTTTATTAGATACTTGAAAGAATGTCAAAACTGTTTCTGCAGTTTTCTATGCTCTACAAAAATAACAAGCATATTTATGTCTGACAGGGATCCGACGTAAGTCTACAGTCCCTGAAAAACCAGGTGTACGAACAGTGGCTGATGTCAGACTTACGGGAGTTGAAGATGGGTTGTCTCCCTTTAGAGTTGCTGGAGGCACGGAAGATCGAGATCAGTGGCATATTTGCATTACAAGTACGTAATACTTGTTATGGTTATTCTGACTGCCAAAAGTGCAAACAATTTTGTTTTGTTTGTTTGTTGTTTGATGCTGCACTCAGCAATATTCCAGCTATATGTGTGTGTGTGTGTGTGTGTGTGTGTGTGTGTGTGTGTGTGTTTGGGTTTAAGCCATTTCTGGTCTCCCCCGCCGTGATATAACTGGAATATTGTTAAAAGCAGCGTAAAACTAATCTCACTCACTCACTTCAGCTATATGGTCGTAAATAATCAAGTCAATACAATGACATATGTCAACCAAATCAGTCAACCTGACCACCCAATTCCACCCAAGCATGGGTTGCCGAATACCTGATAGAATACTTGACACGTTTTTTTTGTAACAACTTCTTTATATTTTTCATAAAAAAATTCAGAGCCAATTTTGGCTCCTTCATCAGGTGTATGCTGAGTCAAACTTTCAAGAACTTTGATATTGTAGAGTGCAGCTAGATACAGCCTATGCTGACTGTCTTGCTTTGTCTTTATCCCTAGATTGATTCAGCAGTGAATGTAGGGAGTTCCTTCTACTCCCAAGGTCAGAAGATAAAGGGGACGGAGAACCCCAATGCACAAGTATCAGCAGATGACACCAGACAGCCAGCAGTAAGTCCCTGATGCTTCTGATCACATGGTCATGTATATGATACTTACTACAAGCAACCGAGACTCACCAGGGTAAAACAGATAAGCCATGGTATAACTGAGACATGCTGTGGTATAACTGAGACATGCTGAGGTATAACTGAGACATGCTGTGGCATAACTGAGACATGCTGTTGTATACCTGAAACATGCTGTGGTATAACTGAGACATGATGTTTTATAACTGAGACATGCTGAGGTATAACTGAAACACACTGTGGTATAACTGAGACATGCTGTGGTATAACTGAGACATGCTGTGGTATAACTCAGACATGCTGTGGTATAACTCAGACATGCTGTGGTATAACTCAGACATGCTGTGGTATAACTCAGACATGCTGTGGTATAACTCAGACATGCTGTGGTAAAACTGAGACATGCTGTGGTATAACTGAGACATGCTGTGGTATAACTGAAACATGCTGTGGTATAACTGAGACATGCTGTGGTGTAACTGAAACATGCTGTGGTATAACTGAGACATGCTGTGGTGTAACTGAAACATGCTGTGGTATAACTGAGACATGCTGTGGTGTAACTGAGGCATGCTGTGGTATAACTGAGACATGCTGTGGTATAACTGAGACATGCTGTGGTATAACTGAGACATGCTGAGGTATAACTGAGACATACTTTGGTATAACTGAGACATGTTGAGGTATAACTAAGACATGCTGTTTTATAACTGAGACATGCTGTGGTATAATTTTGACATGATATAACTGATGTGCCATGGTATTTTTGTGACGCATACAACTGAGTCACATTGTGGTATAATTGATATAACATGTGGCATAGATGAGACTCTCCATGCTGTCAGAGAGACTCAGTTATAGCTGAGACATGTCATGGCAAAACTAGGACTAGTATAACTGAGATCGCGATGTGGTATGACTGAGGCATGCGGTTCTAAAATCATATCTTATGGTATACAGTGAAGCCTCGTTAATCCGGACGGTTCGCGTTTCTCAGTAAATTCATCCGGTTAGAATAGTCCGGACTACTGAATCAAGACCCAAGTTGCTTCCCTAAGAATTACAAAAAGCGACCGCGAATCTGGATAAAACAAATAAGCATTTAATGTAAAGCTTAATTCATCACATCAATAATTTTACCGAGTGACATCCATGTTGATCCGGCGTGTCTGATCCGTCCTTCCTCAGCACAGGTGAGGTAATGTCTAACAAAGCGATCTATTGTAGTATGCCTTGAATGTCGAATTATTCCTGCATCCATCGGTTGAATATGAGACGTGGTATTTGGTTACATTTCGCAAAGTTAGCGAAGCACACTTGTGACTTGCAGCATTGTCGTAAAGCAAAATCACTTTTAGTCCACGTGACCGGATCTCTCTGTCAAAGTACATTAACCAATCACAAAACAGTTCACTTGTCATCCACGCCTTTGTATTGTGGTGTCAATCAAAGTGTAAATGTACAGTATCTTCAGTCGGGAGCTTTTTATGTCTAATTAAAACAACAACCCAGTTAATTAAGTAAACATCGCTGGGCGGTGTTGTTACGGTTCGTGAACACGACTTACAGTGTCCGGACTGTGAAGCAATTTACTGTTTATTTTACTGATTGGTGACAGCTACTTACCGTCCGGTTCCGGAAACCGAATTTCCGGATTATCGAGGCAAATTATATAGGCATAGATTGGTAACAAGCTGAAATCGCCCGGGAGGCGAGACTTCCGGATTATCGGAGTCCGGACTAACGGGGCTTCACTGTAATTAAGTTTTGCTGTGGTATAACTGATATCCAACGCTAGGTCTTTGGCGTGAGGAGCAAAAGCTTTAACCACGAGGCTATCCTGCCCTTAATGAAATACAAGCCACCTCCACAAGTGTTGATATTTTCAGGGACATTTTTCTTCCGTTTGGGTGCTCCAATTAATTGAAATAATTGAAGATTGGTCAGAGTGACCAAACAACAAAGCTATTGATCACATTTTCTCATAATTGAACACAAGCGATTTTGGAACTACTGTTTTAGTGTTTGAAACACTTGACGATGGAACATATCTTAGAAGTTGTCAGGGCCTGAAACTGTGTTTAATTCTTAGAAAACTAACGTCACCACCTGAAAAGTCACAACTGAATATTTCTGAAGACTCTGGGAAGTTTATGTTCATGATATATTAGTCATCACTTTAAAGTAGCAAGTTGCATCATTTTACATTGGATGTGAAGTTTGCAAATGGAATGGCACAGTTTCTAAATACAACAAAAAACAACAGAGAACCATGTTATACTTATCTGCAAACAACCTGAATAGGAAAATCTGAAAAGTGATGCTAACCAATTTTTTCTGTGATTGCTCGTAGGTAATGAACCAATCATCAATTGTGAGATTTCAACCAATTCCCAACACTAGTTGTCACATCTCCAACCAGGTGATGATCTGTGTTTCAGTGGGAGCCCAAGCCTACACGCATGATAGTTCTCAAACTGACCGATGGAGTGTCCGATGTCAAGGGATGGAGTACAGACCTGTTGCAGCACTCCACACCCTTCATGACTCCGGGGACGGGCCGAAGGTAGGGTTGCGATATAGCTCGATATGTCTCATCGTCATGACAAATATACCTGGGGTGACCCTTCATGACTCCGGGGACGAAGGTAGGGTTGCGATATAGCTCCGATATGTCTCATCGTCATGACAAATATACCTGGGATGACCCTTCATGACTCGGGGGCGAAGGTAGGGTTCGCGATATAGCTCGATATGTCTCATCGTCATGACATATATACCTGGGATGACCCTTCATCACTCCGGGGGCCGAAGGTAGGGCTATGCGATATAGCTCCGATATGTCATCGTCCATCATGACAAATATACCTGGGATGACCCTTCATGACTCTGGGGACTAAGGTAGGGTTGCGATATAGCTCGATATGTCTCATCGTCATGACAAATATACCTGGGATGACCCTTCATGACTCGAGGGGACAAAGGTAGGGTTGCGCGATATAGCTCCGATATGTCTCATCGTCATGACAAATATACCTGGGATGACCCTTCATGACTCTGGGGACTAAGGTAGGGACTGAAGTATAGTTCCGATATGTCTCATCATCGTCATGACAAATATACCTGGGATGACCCTTCATGACTCGAGGGACGAAGGTAGGGCTGAAGTATAGTTCGATATGTCTCATCATCGTGACAAATATACCTGGGATGACCCTTCATGACTCGGGGGACTAAGGTAGGGCTGAAGTATAGTTCGATATGTCTCATCATCATGACAAATATACCTGGGATGACCCTTCATGACTCGGGGACTAAGGTAGGGTTGCGATATAGCTCGATATGTCTCATCATCATGACAAATATACCTGGGATGACCCTTCATGACTCCGAGGGGACTAAGGTAGGGCTGAAGACTATAGTTCCGATATGTCTCATCATCATGACAAATATACCTGGGATGACCCTTCATGACTCCGGGGACTAAGGTAGGGCTGAAGTATAGTTCCGATATGTCTCATCATCGTGGCAAATATACCTGGGATGACCCTTCATGACTCTGGGGACTAAGGTAGGGCTGAAGTATAGTTCGATATGTCTCATCATCGTGGTAGCAAATATACCTGGGATGACCCTTCATGACTCCGAGGGACGAAGGTAGGGTTGCGATATAGCTCCGATATGTCTCATCGTCATGACAAATATACCTGGGATGACCCTTCATGACTCTGGGGACTAAGGTAGGGCTGAAGTATAGTTCCGATATGTCTCATCATCGTGGCAAATATACCTGGGATGACCCTTCATGACTCTGGGGACTAAGGTAGGGCTGAAGTATAGTTCCGATATGTCTCATCATCGTGGCAAATATACCTGGGATGACCCTTCATGACTCTGGGGACTAAGGTAGGGCTGAAGTATAGTTCCGATATGTCTCATCATCGTGGCAAATATACCTGGGATGACCCTTCATCACTCCAGGGACTAAGGTAGGGCTGAAGTATAGTTCCGATACGTCTCATCATCGTGGCAAATATACCTGGGATGACCCTTCATCACTCCAGGGACTAAGGTAGGGCTGAAGTATAGTTCGATATCTCATCATCATGGCAAATATACCTGGGATGACCCTTCATGACTCTGGGGACTAAGGTAGGGCTGAAGTATAGTTCCGATATGTCTCATCATCGTGGCAAATATACCTGGTGTGTCCCTTCATGACTCTGGGCACTAAGGTAGGGCTGAAGTATAGTTCCGATATGTCTCATCATCGTGGCAAATATACCTGGTGTGTCCCTTCATCACTCCAGGGACTAAGGTAGGGCTGAAGTATAGTTCCGATACGTCTCATCATCGTGGCAAATATACCTGGTGTGTCCCTTCATCACTCCGGGGACTAAGGTAGGGCTGAAGTATAGTTCCGATATGTCTCATCATCGTGGCAAATATACCTGGGATGACCCTTCATGACTCTGGGGACTAAGGTAGGGCTGAAGTATAGTTCCGATATGTCTCATCATCGTGGCAAATATACCTGGGATGACCCTTCATGACTCTGGGGACTAAGGTAGGGCTGAAGTATAGTTCCGATACGTCTCATCATCGTGGCAAATATACCTGGGATGACCCTTCATGACTCTGGGGACTAAGGTAGGGCTGAAGTATAGTTCGATCGTCTCATCATCGCGTGGCAAATATACCTGGTGTGTCCCTTCATGACTCTGGGGACTAAGGTAGGGCTGAAGTATAGTTCGATATGTCTCATCATCGTGGCAAATATACCTGGTGTGTCCCTTCATCACTCCAGGGACTAAGGTAGGGCTGAAGTATATAGTTCGATATGTCTCATCATCATGACAAATATACCTGGTGTGTCCCTTCATCACTCCGGGGACTAAGGTAGGGCTGAAGTATAGTTCCGATACGTCTCATCATCGTGGCAAATATACCTGGGATGACCCTTCATGACTCTGGGGACTAAGGTAGGGCTGAAGTATAGTTCCGATACGTCTCATCATCGTGGCAAATATACCTGGGATGACCCTTCATGACTCTGGGGACTAAGGTAGGGCTGAAGTATAGTTCCGATACGTCTACTCTCTCTGAAGAAGAAATGAACTGAAACTTTTGGAGGATGTTTACAGGAATGTTTGTTGGTAATGCATTCTCAAGGGGATATTGCTTAGGAATCTACTGAAAACTTGATAGGCAGTAAACATGATACAATTGAGAGCTTGTTAACAGAACCTTTCCTGAATTAATGACTAAATTTTTCACTAAATATAACTCTCTCAGAATGGTGCTATGTCAGGCAGTTCCTGGGCACTATTTTTCAGAAGTCATTTTCTTAGAATTCCTTCAAGAGTACATAGCCTGTATATAAGCAGGGTTTTACCTTGACCAACAGGCCACAGGACTCCCGCTTACTAATTTCAAGGGTCCTTACATGAAATTCCAGGGTCCTGGAAAATGAAGAAATTGTGTAGCAGACTATACTGTAAGGTTTAATGATTGCTTTAATTGCATGAACTTTAGGGGTGGTGGGGTAGCCTAGTGGTTAAAGTGTTTACTCATCACAAAGAAGACCTGGGTTTCGATTCCCCACATTGGTTCAATATGTGAAGCCCATTTCTGGTGTCCCCCGGCCCTGATATTGCTGGAATATTGCTAAAAGCGGCATGCAACTCCACGCCACGCCACTCCACTCCACTCACATGAACTTTATTTCTTGTTACAAGTTTTGAACAGTGAATGTTACTGTGCATCCCAGGGAACATGGTATATGTATTTTTCTGTGTTCCTTCCATACATTTGTGCGTCCTGGACGCACATTTCTCTCACGTAAAACCCTGTATGAGTGTCCTGTGTATATCTCCTGCTTGTTGCCAGATGCTGGTTAAGGGCAGGGTGCTATGTCGCCACGGGATGCTGATGCTGGGGCCCGAGAATGTCCAGATCCTTGGGGGAGAGGTGGACAGTCTGATGGAGACCCACACCCCCGAGGCTGTGCTGGCTGCAGCGATGTACGTATCAAGTCTTTGTGCTGTTTTGCTGACTTTGTGTGCACCAGTTCCCAGTGTTCTGCAACTTTGTAGTTGCACAATGTTTTGCAGAATATCCCTATGATGCAGAAATGTACCTATCTCATGGAAAGTTGCGTTCTGTGTCAGTCAGTCTCCACTGTATTCTGGGGCGATGAGGTAGCCTAGTGGTTAAAGTATTGGTTCATCACGCAGAAGACCTGGGGTTCGATTCCCTACATGGGCACAATATCTGAGGCCCATTTCTTGTGTCCCCGCCGTGATATTGCTGGAATATTGCTAAAAGCGGTGTAAAACCATACTCACTCACTCCACTGTATGCCACAATTTTATTTTTGTGGATAATTTGCAGAGTATTCTTATGATGCGAGAAATCATGTTTTGTGCTGGACCCAGGCTTAAATTTCAATGTGTGTATCAGTCTGCAGCGGAATGGGTCAAACACATTGTAGATTTTACTATTTGAATCAAAATTCAGTCCTCGGTATATAATAGCTAACAGGGCTCCAGAAATGAACTGACAACATGTGATTTTATTGTTTTTATTTTATTATGTTGATAAAAATCATGTTAAGTATTTGTGTAGTGAAAGAATTTCGCTTGTTTATTGTATTGTGGTAGCTGGAAGCAAACCAGTCCACACCCATGAAGATTCAGGTTAGAATCGGTCTTCAGCAATGTGTACTTGTCATAAGCAGCGAATAACAGGATTGGCTGGTCAGGTTTGCTGACTTGGTTGATACGTCATCGTGTCTAAATTGCATAGAGCGATGCTTATGATGTTGATCATTGGATTATCTGGTCCAGACTCGATTAGTTACAGATCACTGCATTGTATTGCTGAGTGTGGAGTTTAAATAACAACAAACAAACACACAAACAAAATCATGTAGTTCACAAATCATTGATAAATCTGTCCAAAGACTTCTTTAATTCATATTTCTGGTGTCCCCGGCCGTGATATTGCTGGAATATTGCTAAAAGCGGCGTAAAACTAAACTCAGTCAGTCAGTCAGTCTTTAATTCATAAACAAAACTACCTGAAGAGATTGAATAACTTCTCGCAGAATTTGTCAATGTGACTTTAAAGCCTTGAATTTTCAAAAATAATTTGCCTGGTCTTTCCAAAGAATGCATATATCTTATATCCCTGTTTGATGGTTCTGCTTCACAGGCAGGTTGGGCAGACCAATGAGGGGAAGAGCGAGAGACAAGAGTTCTCTGGCCGCATGCTGAGTAAAGGGGAAGACAAGAAAGGCGTGGCCAGCATGCACCACTCTGGGACAACACCCAGATCAGCTCCAGGGTTTAAACAGGAGAATATCAAGAGAGAAGCAGCACAACACAGTACACAGCGGTACAATTCAACAAGAAATATGTCGCTGGGTATACAGGGTAAAACTATGTATTCTTATATGTTTCTACCATTCCTATCTTAACAGTACCTTCGAATTTGTCTACAGCAACCCATGTTTGTCATTACAGACCGTGGGAAAAAAGGAACCAAAGAACTTATAATTTACTCAAATTGCTGAACATGTTATCAAACAATTATGGTATAACTAAGCACATGTAAAATTGGATGTTATGATGAATTGTCATGAAAGATTTTGTAACCCGTGAAGATCTGGGTTATGACTGGTCTTCAGCAGCCCATACTTGTCATAATAGGCGACTAATGGGATCGGGTGGTCAGGCTCGCTGACTTGGTTGACACATGTCATCGTATCCCAATTGCGTAGAACTAGATCATGATGTTGACTGTCTGGTGCAGACTCGATTATTTACCGACCTGTAATATTGTTGAGTGTGGCTTTAAATAACAAACAAACAGTTTTATATATCTTCATCATAGTTGATCAGTCTATACTGTTTAATTTCAGTTTTAGTATAACTCAAGATATATTGTGATATAGTTTTGTGTCTTCTAAAATCTTCTGTTCTACATTGGCACTATTTTTAAGTCAGTTGTTGCAGGAGATATGTAACTGAAAAAGGCTATTGTACTCTGTGGTAGCAAAGAGATAGAGTTGTCTCCCTTTGCAGGGTCATCTGATATCTGGTCACATTCTATATCCCGCTATGTTCTTTAGGTTGGAAGAACCATATCAATGTTAATCTAATTTTACTAAAGTAATTTGTGTTTCATCTTGAATATTCTGCTGGCATAGCATTTAATGAGCAAGGGACATAGAACACGCATGTATTCTGTATCTGTGATGTGTCATATTATTCAGAGGTCATTTTGTAATAGTTTATTAATTTATGCAATTGTTGTTGGAAATCTTTAATTTGTTGTTTTCAGGAAACACCACCTCACGTCAAACTAGTGTCAAGTCGGAAATGCCAGATCCTGACGATGTGAGTCTTCTGATGTTTAACGGAAAGTATAAAGAGCATACCACTTTGTTGTATCCGTTACATTGTGTACAATACACTGGGTTCTGGGTTAGATCTCTTGTATCCGTTACATTGTGTACAATACACTGGGTTCTGGGTTAGATCTCTTGTATCCGTTACATTGTGTACAATACACTGGGTTCAGGGTTAGATCTCTTGTATCCGTTACATTGTGTACAATACACTGGGTACTGGGTTAGATCTCTTGTATCCGTTACATTGTGTACAATACACTGGGTTCTGGGTTAGATCTCTTGTATCCGTTACATTGTGTACAATACACTGGGTTCAGGGTTAGATCTCTTGTATCCGTTACATTGTGTACAATACACTGGGTTCTGGGTTAGATCTCTTGTATCCGTTACATTGTGTACAATACACTGGGTTCAGGGTTAGATCTCTTTTATCCGTTACATTGTGTACAATACACTGGGTTCAGGGTTAGATCTCTTTTATCCGTTACATTGTGTACAATACACTGGGTACAATGCATTCCGTCCATGCGTCCGTGCACATTTGTCTTTGCTGGAGCATAACTCTAAAACCGTTCAATATTCTTCACCAAACTTGGCACATAGATAGATCTGGTGGTCTGCCGGTGCCGTTTGGTAGTTTTGGGTTTTTGAATAAAATATTTTTTGCTTTTCCATAGCAACAAGTTTGACTTAGACTGAAATTGGTGGTAGTACTCTTTTTAGGAGCAGAACTTTAAAACCGTTCACTATTTCCTCACCAAACGTGGCACATCGATAGGTCTGGTGGGGTACTGGTGCCTTTTGGTAGTTTTGGATTTCTGAATAAAATATTTTTGGCGTTTCCATGGCAACAAGTTTCACTTTGACTGAAATTGGTGGTAGTGCTCTTTTTAGGAGCAGAACTTTTGCACATTTGTCTTTTCTGGAGCAGAACTTTAAAACCGTTCAATGTTTCTTCACCAAACTTGGCGCATAAATAGATCTGGTGGTTTACTGGTGCCGTTTGGTAGTTTTGGATTTCTGAATAAAATATTTTTTTGTGTTTCCATGGCAACAAGTTTGACTTAGACTGAAATTGGTGGTAGTACTCTTTTTAGGAGCAGAACTTTAAAACCGTTCACTATTTCCTCACCAAACGTGGCACATCGATAGGTCTGGTGGGGTACTGGTGCCTTTTGGTAGTTTTGGATTTCTGAATAAAATA